>NW_019396739.1:14349-179841 GCF_000591075.1 Eurytemora carolleeae
AAATATATATCTAGGGTTGGATGAGTATGAAGGTATACTATATATATATATATATATTCAATATATCTATTAACTAGGATTGGATGAGGATAAAGGTATTATATATATCTAGGGTTGGATGAGGATGAAGGTATTATATTGAATATATCTAGGGTTGGATGAGGATAAAGGATGAAGGCAGTCTGGGGATTCCACATTGGGTTCCCTTTCAGATTTAAACTTGATTTGATTTCATTTGATATATCTAGGGTTGGATGAGGATGAAGGTATTCTGAGTCAGGTGTTGGCTGAGTCCCAGCAGGAGTACCTAGAGAGTTTGAAGAGGAAAGCTGAAGAGGAGAAGGTAAATATATTGGTATAATGGATCTGATCCGAACCTATTAATCTCCTCCTGGAATGATGAGGGCATTATTCAATAAAACATCTCACCCTGTGAATTTTTTATGAAATGATTCTCGCAATTACAGAAAATTGAGAATTTGGCTAATTTCTACCAATATAGCCTTTCAAACAAACTTCGCTACCGTAATATGAAAGTTTTTGTGGGATAATTTTGTATTGGCAGCCCATGGTCTTCAAAAATGTAAGAAATAGTAAAAAAATCTTTAAATGAACTTAATACTAATTTAAGAAGTCTACATCAATAGAAATATTAAATAATAAGTAGTCAGACACTGGTTGTTGTCACCTGTCGTGTACAAGATCTAATAAATAAACATTTTTAAACAATCCCAAGTAATCAATTTTAATCCTAGCTCGTGAAGTAATGGTTGTTTTTAAATGACATTAATATAACATTAATTAAAAATTAACTTTTTAACTATTTTTTGTTTCAGGAGTAAGAGTTGAGAATTCATCCAGACAAAACAAAAATCTAAATTTAAATGATTGCAAAATTTCTATGCATTATTGTATTTCGGGTAGCTAGTAATTGTATTACTATTACTAGTTGCTTTAAATCATGTGATTAACAATATAAACAGGACGTCAAAACAATATTTTTTTAGAACACTATTTTTCTGGTATTTTGTCTTTTCCCCCTCTTCGGTCACGTTTTCCTTCAACAGTATGCTTCTCTTTTATTGACTGATAAACGCAAAGTATAATCCACGTGTCTTAGTAAATTTGATTATGTCTACTTAAATTGCTTGCATTAATATCTGTTTTTATTAATCAAGCTGTTTATAGAAAATTTTCTTTTCGGCCATCTTTTTCTTGTTGAATTATTATTTAAATTTGCATATTTCTAGTGTTTTTTTACGTTAGTTTTGGAGCTGTAACTTTTCATTTAAAAATATTGTTTTCGAGAAGCATCAAATCATGGGTGCCAAAGCACAAACTGATATTAGTAAATGGAGAAACATTTTTTGTTGGCATTAAGTATTTTTTGTTGTTGATTTTTCAGGGTTAAATATTGTTATACTTAAAACACCAATTATCGTAAAAAAGTAAATAGTTTTTTTAAAGTTTTATTTCGTTGAAAGTTCAAGTTCCATAATTAAAGAAAATATATACCCTTGTAATGATCACTTCGGCTGTCGTAAGGCAAAAAGTAAATCACTTTGAATATTCAAGGATTGTCAGATTTCGAAATATATAATTTAAAAATATACATTTTTGAAGCTTCAGAAATACGAGATATACGAGTATATTTTAATAGAAAATTCATGTTCTCGCGTACATGTCTTCTTCTTAATTCATGTACTCCTGTAATTGCTTTTTAATCCTACAATTATATTATGTCTATTTTCTCGCTACTTCTGCTTGTGCATAAACCTATCCACACTCTATTTTCTATTTTCCTGTTTTTTCTTCCATTTTTACCTTGTTTTTCCTGTTCAATTTTCCTTTTTTAATAGATGCCATTACTCATCAAACCTGATGAACCTTCAACAATATTTTTTTGTGATTATTTGACAGTAAGATATTTGTGTACACCGGTATCCAACAGTAAACAGTAAATTCCAATGCGAAAGTTATTTATTTTGTTTTCAGTTTAATCTATAGTACTAGAGTTGGGTATCTTTCTATCCTTTTTTATTTGAAGTTTGCTTTTAGAAGGCTTCATGAAAATATGGTATTTCTTACAAAATTAAAATTTTAATTATACTTAACTTTCATAAAATTGTGCACAAAGTTAATTCTAATATAAGATTGTATTACATTTACAAGTACAGGTCATGGTAATTTGTTTCTAGGTTGATCGTTAATAATAATAAGCCTGAACGAAGCAAACGCAAAAGTGAACTTACCATTTTTAACGTGTTAAAATATAAAGATTTTTCTGAAACCATAATACCCTCGGAACGAATTTGATGAATTTTAACTGCCTACCGTCGGTTTAAACTTAAATCACCGATTTAAATAAAAATTCTTCTTTAATCTTTAACTTTGAATCGGTGATTTAAATTTGAACCGGCAGTAGGTAGATCAGTCACGTAGCTCAAATTCATTAAATTCGATCCTTGATTGTAAAAAACTACGGGAGGAAACTATGCCCTTCTCTACAAATTACCAATTCACGAATATAAAATGGTCAAATTCACGAATACCTTCTTCTGTGGTTTGGATACCGGTATTTGATGTTTATGTCGAAAATAAATATCTAACTTATGTAAATCTGCTAGTGACAAGTATTAAAATTTCGGGGATTTTCTTTCAGAACAAGATGGCCGGTGTGTTGAAGAACTGTATAGTCCTGGGACAGGTAGTTCCTTCAACCTTGAAGAACGCTGTCAAAGTCAAGGTTCCCTTCTTCATATTTGACGAGAACTTGAAGGCCTACTTCAAGAAGACTGAAGATATTATTGCAGAAGATTTTAGGGAAACCACATTTTTAAGATTCATTGAATCTGGATAGGAAAGCAAAACCTTTGGCAGTATTAAAAACTGATACTAAAAGATTGATATCTATTGGTATCTTGAAACTAAGCACCGAAAATGTTAATCGTTTTACATCCGCCCAAATATACATACGTCACTACGGACCTACCCGCACGTGGTTTTTCAGCAGCTTCGCGCTGCTGTTGGTCCGATGTACTGTAGGTAGGATACACACTTCATTAAAAAAAAAGTTAAGTGTATCCGACCTACTATAAAGGTCGGTTGCACAGCTTTCTTAAGTTGGTTTAAGTCGGATGCACAACATTTTAAGTAGGTCGGATGATTAACTTTAGTAGGTGGATGCACAACTTTAGCAGGTTGGATGCACAAATGCACAACTTTAGTAGGTCGGATGCACGAAAAAGTTAGTTTATCCGACCTACTGTAGGTCAGTTGCACAGCTTTCTTAAGTTGGTTGCACTCAATTCTGTAGGTCGGACGCACAATAAATGTCTTATTTAACATAAATCCACAAACTAAATAGTCTATACCTTGGTCATTTTGATAAATGTGGCCGCAGCGCTCGGCCTCCTATACCTGACCTAGCCACAGCGCTCGACCCAGAAATTGTCTTAACATAACCCCACATATTGTCTTTCACTTGGTCATTTTGATAAATGTAGCCGCAGCGCTCGGCCTCTAGTCTGTCCTAGTGCATCCAACCTACAAAATCTGTACATCTGACCTACGTGTGCAACCGGAAAATCGATCCTTATGGTAGCACGGTCAACTAACTGACTATATATACAGTTCCTGCGCTGGTCGGATTAACAAAATAGAATGTTCATCCGACCTACAGTTGTCGTAGGTCCGAAGTATCGTAAGACGGAGATGCCGTAGAACAGAACTAACACTACCAAAAATATTTTAACATTTTTATCCAAAATAAAGCATTACGGAAAAAGTGATAGGTTCTAATTGAGTTTACTCGCACAATTTTTGCTTTACATTTTTTAGAAACTTCCCCGGCCCTAAAATATTAAATTTCGGAAAAGTTTGTATTCCACAAGTAAAAAATTTTGTGGCTTGACTTGACATGTACATTACAATGTATGCGATGTCTACGTTATTAGTTCTCAAATAACTGAAATAATAAGAGAATTTGATTTCAATATGGAGGGGAGACTATTTTCTGTATAAGTAAATCCCCCAATCTTTAAAAAATATGTTTTGTTAGAAATGATTATATTTAAACTTTTAAATTGGTTTTAAAGGGGTTAAATTTCTGAATTTGGAGAAAAAAGTTCTGTCCTTTTAAATTAAGATTAAAGATTAAAACTCGGAACTCTTCATAAGTTTCTGAAATTAACGCCTTTTCAAGTCGTTCTTGCTCCAAAAAAAAAATTCTTTGTTGGACAAAGCTTTAAAGATGTATCTAATCTTAAAATAAATACAAAGTATGTAAGAGAGAAAAAGCTTGAAGGGAAAAAAAGATTCCTAAAAATTCAAGAAGTAAAAAAAAACCTTTAAGTTTTATTGGAGCTAAGAGGTGGGGATATATATATTAATTTTCGTATATATTTGACACAGTTTTATATCAATTTCTCGAGACATGAACATCAGATATGACTTTCATGGGTCGCGATCAAGAGCTAAAGTGATTAGCTTTCAGCCTATACCCCCTTTCATTTTTCCTTTACTGTCCCTTTAAGGTTAAAAAAGAGATAACACACCGAGTACTGGAGACGGTCTTTAAACTGGGAGATATTAAGGAACCTTTTCTTCAAATTCTCAAGTTTATATTTTTCAATTTATCATTTTTTTTTCTTTTGATTTGCTCTGTTTTTTTCGTTTAGTGAGCACAACGCTAAATTCATCCTATGACCTAATTTCCTTTTTTCTAATTTTTATAATATTTTCTTTTCAAGCTTGGTTCTACTCTAGTTCTTGTCTCTTCTAATCTTGACAGTTCTTGTCACTTCTAATCTTGACAGTTCTTGTCTCTGTTTCTGCTCTTGGTCTCGTATTTGAATAAGGTTGCTGAAGGATCCTATATCTGGAGAGCTGGTGGTAGGAAACCAGTATAGATCTAACAGAGAACAGGTTGGACAATTTTTAATAATTTTTCAACACTTTGATATAAAATTTGTATTGAATTAAATATTATGACACTTTATTTCGTGTCCTGATATAGAATCATCATAAAACGATGTAGTATTGAGTGAACTTAGGGATGCTTAGAAATATTCAGACAACAATCTTTTCTTGTTATGAAGTTTTTTGATTGTTTTTTTTATCAGTGCTTAGGATCCGGATCCGTTAGATCCGCAAGATTTTGGCTTCCTGGATCCGGGTCCACAAAAATAAGCGGATCCACGGATCCGGATCCAAGGGGTAAAATAACAGCCAAAAACTGCAAGAAAAACTTTTTTACTCCTAAAACCCAATTCTGAACTTTTGAAAAAAAGAGATAATTAAAATTTCCTCATTTCTGAATGGTTAATCAAGTTTTAAAATAAAAATAAGCGAAAAAAATTAAACAAAAAATTTGAAAATTTTTTTTGTCAAAAAAATTCAGTAAATCTTTAGGACAATGACCTGGATCCGGATCCGGATTTGGATTCGGATCCATTTTCTTCCAGTTCGGATCCAGGATCCGGATCCGCATCAAAATTAAATGGGTCCTAAGCACTGGTTTTTATTTGGCCTTAATTTTACTGATTCATTGTTGTTTTAAAACACCCTCCTGGTTTTAGCATCTGTAAATTTTTTTTTTAATTATTTTAGATTGATAAATTATACAGGATAAATTTAAGGAACTTAGATTAAAAATCTATTCCTGGTGCTGAAAGACATTAAGAAAAATGTTGGTCCCTTTCTAAAAAGTTATTTTTTGTTATGTTTCAAGTGTTTATTCAGGCTGCATGTTACTGTATATTATTATTTATATATTTATTATAAACCTTAGCATTCAATGTTCATTTTATTTTCAAGAATTATGATGCTCTTTGAGAAACAAAATGAAAAAAAATGATTAATTTCCATAATTCAGCGAATAAACCCCTTAACATAAAACCTAACTTACAAATTGTGAAAATTTGTTTTAAAGGGAGAATGTTGGATAATTTTCAAGAAAATTTCTAATCTTTGATTTTCTACTTCTTGATCTTAGATTGATAAACTATATGGGATGAAGAAAAGAAACTTTGATTATAAATCTGCTCCCGAGAGAGGAAGATTGGAGGGAACCAGGGACTTCACAGATAAACCTGTTTACAGGTAAATACTAGATTAAACGTAATTTTCTTCCAGTAATTTTCAAGGAACTGTAGACGAAGTGAACCTCTTTTTAAAACATGTCTTCTTAACCTTTTATCGGAGTAACAGCTAGAAAGAAATAATCATTTTCCTATGTTGAAAATAGATATTGCGTTTCTATAATCCACAAGCCTTTGTCAATTTTCAGATAGAATAACGACGATATCTTCTTTCTTGCTAATCAGACAGAAATTGAGGGTCACATAAAAATACGGTTACAGCCCCCCTTTCGATGAAGTGATTGCATTTTTTTACAATTTAGTATTTTACATTTTTACTATTAATGTTTTTGAAAATAATTCAAATATTATTACTCAAGATATTTTCTAAAATCAAATAAGTTTTGCCGGAATTCAAATTTCTAAAATACTTGAATCATTGATTGAAAATCAATAAATGATTAATTTTATTTTCAGGAAATGGAATAAGTTTGCAAAAGAAGATCCGTACAGCATAAATAACTAGTCATCTCATGTCTCTGTAGATATTTAATAATAAAATCAAAATTCAATATAATTAATGCATTATTTCAGAAAATCCACCAAAAATGTTTTATATCGCAATTTGTTAGAATTACGGAAAAAGAATGAAGCGTAGCGGAAATTATATTTTGGCAAGAAAATCCAAGCGACAAAGAACATCGAGCAAAAGCATCATATTCACAGCTGATAATATTCCTACACCCGCTGACAAAATATGTGCTTTGTCAGCGAGCAAAGACGATTCCGCTGACGCGTGTACCATCCAGCCCCCCATATCGTCCGCTGACAAGAATATAATATTATCCACTGACAAGAATATAGTTTTATCCGCTGACAAAAACATAGTAATATCCGTTGACAACAATATAGCGTTATCCGCTGACAAGAACACAGTATTATCCGCTGACAAGAACAAAGTATTATTGACTGACAAGAACATTATATTGTCTGCTGACAAGAACATAGTGTTATCCGCTGACAAGAAGAAGAATGTCGTGTCTCCTGACCGCATTCTGAGGCAAAAGTAAGTTTAAACTCACAACATTTAATAAATTATGTTTTTCTCGAAAATTTATTTGTTTGTTTCCCAAACAGGGCAACAATCTTTTATCTCTGTTTAACTGGTTGAATGAATTCAGACCGGTATCATGACTCAAATTTGATCGTGAGTCCGACGACGTTAGGCTTAAACTAGGTCAGGCTGAAAATCCTTGATGTGGAAGGGATTGTGATGGTATATCCCGACTAGATCGAGGAGACGGTGGTTTGATTTTAGTTTAAGCTATGAGAGATGTTTTTAACCCACTCTTCCCGGGCCTGCATTGTACAGACTAATAGCTGCCTGACAAGGCAGCTCCCTTTTCCAGGATTATATGTTTTGTAGAATTAAAAACAAGGGAAATGATATACGCAGATTTTGGGTAATAATGAAAAATTGACCTTATTACTTTAAAAACATTTATTTTCTTCAATTCAGAGGTGAAAAAAAAACCAGTCTGGAATGTTATTTAAAGAAACATTAAATCTGATAGAAATGATAATGATGCCATTCGATTCATAATTCTGATACGATTTATCCTATAAACTATCCCTTCATTCTATACTAGCTTGCCTTAAACAAAGTTTTTTTATGAGAGTCAACATATTCAACATATAAACCTAGCTAATAACATTTCAGGGGTTTTACAGAGTTTCCAAATCAAAATTTGATGCCAATCGGTTAAGGGGTTCCTGAGTTATGATCGGACATAAAAACAATTAAACAGTCCGAGTAAACTACTTCATAGGCTAACATTGAATTTAACCCTAAATCTTGTTTACTGTACAGGTTGTTATGTACAGTATGTGAGGTTGTACAACCAGATACTGTTGGTTTAACGTACCATTATCTCAAGCACACCCTCATAGAACTGGCGCAAGCTCTCACCTATCTCCAGGTAAGAAAGGGAATGTTCTCTAATATAATGATAGATTGTTTGGACAATTATTTTAAATTATCTACCGATCAAATTTCTAATTCTTCTGAAATATAAATTTTCTACTCCGATGACCTCAATAATGTATAAGAGACTCCGATTTCTTTTCAGTGAATTGCCTACTGGGTAATAATCAGTGCTTAGGATCCATTTAATTTTGATGCGGATCCGGAAAAAAATGGATCCGGATTCGGATCCAGGTCATTTCTTTAAGATTTACTGAATTTTTTTAATAAAAAATAATTTTCAAATTTTTTGTTTTATTTTTTCGCATATTTTTATCCCAAAACTTTATGAACAATGAAATTTTTATAATTTCTCTTTTTTTTCAAAAGTTCAGATTTTGGTTTTAGGAGTAAAAACGTTTTTCAGTTTTTGGTTGATATTTTACCCCTTGGATCCGGATCCGTGGATCCGCATATTTTTCCGGATCCGGATCTAGGAAGCCAAAATCTTGCAGATCCAACGGATCCGGATCCTAAGCACTGGTAATAATAATAATCATAATGATAATAATCAGTCAAATCTTTCAATCTAAGATTTCAGGCTTACAGTAGAGAAAATTTTACGTCCTCGTCGGAAACATTATAGAAATATCTTCTTAAGAGAGAAGTAGAAAAGATGAAAATTGTACTTCACGATTCACAATTTATTCACCTGACACTCTATTTAAGACACCACTTACTTTCAGTGGTAGGCGATTATATCAATACAATGAAGACGACTTCCGATTTAAATTTTTATTTATACCAAACTGTTAGACAGTATAGACTATAGATACACAAAAACATAGAAATCAGGAGAAGCTGTCAATTAAAATATCTTTTTGATCGAAAAAAGCTTGTGAACAATCAAAACTTAAATAAAAAGTCGTCTTCATTGTATTGATACAATTGCCTGCCACTGTATGAAGGGCTAATCCTGATAAATTTTCTAAACTTCTCCTGCTTAGGTTCAGTTGTACTCCAGGTCCTGTGATGAACTGGTGGAGAAATCAACCGGTGCTAAAACTGATAATGTATTAATAAAAACTCGTAAACATGAGGAGGAACAGCGACTAGGAAGGTTCAGCTTATTAATTTAATTTCAGAAAATATCAGTTTGACTCGCTAACACGGCTTGGCCTTCAAGTGCTTTTGGTACTATTTTTATTTAGATCATCGTTTTTTTTTTGTAAATCACCCTCGCACTAGAACTTGATCAAATCAATGTTAAAATGGTAACCTATTAGAGATATCAAAAAAACTTCCCCCATCGAGGGAACCTCACCAGTGTACAGTATGCAACAAACTACTGGCATCCCGGAGTAACTTGAAGAAACACATGATTATTCATGGCTCGAGCAAACCGTTTTCTTGCACTGAGTGTGAAGCAGTCTTTAATCAAGCCAGAGACTTGAATGCTCATAAGATGCAGGTGAGATGATGATAAATGGAAATCGAATTTGGTAAATAAAATCATTTTTTTGCTTTTTTTTATTATTTATTGATGAAATGATTGATTAATTAATACGTTTACGTTTAATGCGTTGCTTGATTTAAATTTTAGAAACACAGTCTAGAGCGTCCCTATTGTTGCCGAGTGTGTGGTAAAGGATTTGTTCATAAATTCTATCTTGAAGAGCATTTAACCTATCATACAGGTATCCATAGTAGTAGCGATGTGCATAAAGTTGTTCTGTTTTAGATTGGGTTTAGTCTATATTTTCTTTCAGGATTATACTTTTCAAAATTACATTTACTTTTCTTACACTATGCCAAATTTTGACCCTGACATAGAAAATAGGCAAAAAAAACGAACCAAATACGTATTTGTATTTTAGCAACAAAAAAAATATTGACAATTTTTAAAAAAGCAATTGAAATCTTGAAAGTTGAAGTTTAAAAAAAAACGTCAGTCGTTGATATTGCATTTAAATCAAAAATTAAAGAACTCATGAAAAGGAAGATTATCATTCTGAAATGATTTTGTAGTGATCAAAAAGAGGTTATAGCATTCTCAAATGAAACTGTAATGAGCAATTTTATCCCCCTTATCGAAAGTTTACCTCCCCCTCTCCCCCACCCTTTTTGTTTAAAATAATATGATAAATATTTTCCCCAGGTGAGAAGAACTTTCAGTGTACAAAGTGTGGGAAACGTTTCTCGGCTTCATCGGCTCTGACAAAACACATGAAGAGACATGCTCTTGTTAAACTGTTCAAATGTGATCGTTGTGAAAAATCATTCTGTGTTAAAGAAGATTTGAAAGGTTTGTTTTCATTTAACAACTGCAATCATTCAGGTTTTTGCCGATTGCTCCTTGCAATATCAAGTAAACAAGAGCATAATACTGAATTTAAAGAGAAAGTTTTGAAAAATTCATTACTTTTTTAATTTTAATTTATATTTGATTACCCATTTTCAAAGAATCTGAAAAAAATGATTTGGGTTCTATATGTCAAGATTGGTAGGAAATAGGAATTCATCGGATCAAAATAAAAGTATTTCGTCTTTATTTTCCTTGCACTATTCAACTTCACTTCTTTTAAAAAGTTATTGTCTGTCTTATATTTTTTTTGTAATTATTTTTATATTTAAAAAATAATTCTAATTATTATTTAGCTCATCTCCGCCTGGTGCACGAAGCTGGAGTTAAACTTCATCAACTAGTATCTGAAATTAAACCCAAGAAAATAGTTGCTCATGAATGTTCTTCTCTAGCCATTAACTCACCTGCTTCAACTTCTCCTTACGAAGATCCGTGTTCTACTGATAATGAAAAGCTTGAGGAAGTTAATGATAACCCTAATGTAACACATAAATCTACCTCGGCTGATGTTGTTGGTAATCACTTCACATCAAATGATCCTCTCTCTGTTAAAGATTTCGAGTTAGTTAATGATAAATCTACTGCATCCGGAACTGAATCTATCAAAGTTCAAGATTTGTCCATTGCAATTGATGATAAAAATGTGAAAGTTGATTATCAATCTATCACAAATACACATACTGAGGAGCACAAATATACCACACTTGAAAAAAGCCTTTCTTCTGTAAATAAACAGAATACAATTGATTATAACCTCTCTACAATTGGTTATAGGCACTCTGGTGAAACTAAACAAACTGCTTTTGATGATAAATCAACATTAGTTCATGAACCGTCTGAACTTGATGACAAGGCTTCCAAAATAGATGATTTCGTTTCTGCACTTAATCAAAATTCTACAAACAAAAATGACCTTGTCACAATTGATAACTTTTCTACTAATGATCCTGATCTAGTCAGTAAATCAACCACAGTTGATAATAAACCACAATAATGTTGTCAATTCAAGCTTATTTAGTTGATTAATCTAATCCAGCTTGACATTTAGTTTATCTTTGATCTGTTTCTAGAAATTTACAATTTCAGATGTATTTATTACTATGGGGCGCCTTCCTTTCCTGTCTATCCTCCATTACAGCTCCAATCACTAAATATCTAGGTTAATTCTTTTCTATAAATTGTATTATTTATTGTTTTATTTTTATGGAAAAAGCTTCATTTAACGAATTATTTTTTGTAGTGGAGTTGAGCTCATCTGTGACAGAATTTGAGCAGGATTTAAGGAAACAGCTCAAAGAGCTACAAAAGGTATTACAATTAATTAATATTTCAATGAATTTGCAAAGAAGTACTAAGTGCCCCTGTTAAAAGAGTATAATAAACAAATCACACTAGTGCCCTTCTAAGAATTTGCACCTGGAGGTTAAACAAAATTTCGGTTCGATTTTGACCCTTGAAGGCCTTGCCTTACGGAACCCTTCTGAAGCTGTTAAGAACTATAAACTATTATTAACTAATTGAAATAAATTGCGGACCATTTCTTAACCAAATTAAGAATACATCTACCCCCTAGATGCTTCACAGAGCTTTAAGTAACATGCTGAAAAGAAGTTTACGGGACGATTTTTCCGGATTAATTCCATAATTCCATAATTCCATAATTCCAAACTGTCACACCGAGCTCTGTGTATTATCTAAGGGGTAAATTTTTCTTAAGATCAGTTAAGAAAGCTTGAGCCGTTAATTTCCAAAATTTTGAATTCTTACCAAATTGAACTGGAAAGAATTTAAACCATAGAAATTGATATGTCGTTTTATGTTTATTGTTTAAATACCGTTCTATCTACTCGTCTATCGTGTGATGTGATTCGATTTGAATGATATAGGAACTGAAGGGAATATCAATGATGGACGAATTTGCAGAATACGCCAGAACAGAGAGAAAAATAAATAAGGTACATTTAAAAACAATTCTCTAATTCAAACACAATTTTTTTTCATTTTATCTAATTTAATTTAGGTAAATGAGAAATTAGAAGCTTGCAACAGCGCCAGAAATGTCCAGAGTGGAAAAGCAAAATGGGCATTTACCCTAACAATTCATTCAATAACAGGTACAGTTATAGTTCTTTATCACCAAATGTCACAGTAAAAACGAAACAAAACATAAAGAATTATAAAGGGATAAACAAGAAGATTTGTAAAGTTTAACTGATAGAAAAGTGACCCTGTAAGAAGAAATGCAATGAGAAGTATTTTCATTGTCAATACAAACAGGGCTTTAACTGATGAAAGTGATTTTATGCACTCAAAGTCAAACACACTGAAAAATTATCTTATATCTAAAAGAAACCATAACAAATCATTTCATCATTAGAAAAATGCCATCATTTTATAACGAAAGACTTAACAATCCTGGTTAAGTTAGATTGGTCTTATTTTTTATTTTTATGAACACCGGACCTACACATTTTTCTCAGTTAGTTAGTACCACTTGTTAGATTGAAGTATTGGAGCCGGTACTCCTTTACACCATATCTTTAAAGGCGGCTAGTTCGCCCTATCAAGGTTTTTTTTTAAATATCCCGTTTTTTCTTAACATTAAAATTAATGCAAGTTTTAACTAGGGTTTTTGTTATTTTTGATTTTGGTAATTTGAAATAATTAAAAGTAATTTTCTTTTAGTTTTTGATTTAGAAAATAAACACATGCACAAGAAAACTAATGCTCAACAGGATTAAATTGTTAATCTTTTTCATTATTTTTTTTTCTCGAGAAACTCTAGGATGGCCATTTTAGGTATTAATGTCTGGTATTAAAATATTTAAAATACTGAGGTTTTGTGTCATCGATGCTATAAGAGTAGATTAGCAGAACAATCTGAGAGAAATCTTAGATGCACGATGGTTGGAATACCTAAGCCCCAAGATTCCAGAAGAAATTTTGCGCCTATTCTTTTCTAGGGATGTATAATAAAAATAAATCCTTATTGTTTTTTTTGTTTTTTTTTTACAAGTAACTGGACCCATCAGCCCCCTAAATTACTGAAATGTTAGCCTCAATAGTTTGGCCGGTTTAGATCACGTCACATAGTAAATAAAATACAAAGTGTATTATAGATGATACACTATGTGTTTAAAGAATGTCGTCTTATTTTCAGGATTATTGACTTTCCTAAGTGTTTGGTCTTCCTGGGGTGAGCCTGTTGTAATTTTGCCAGCTGAGTGGGTGTGGCCAGTTGGTTGGTTTCTCTCCAGCCCTGGGGTAGGTGTGTCAGGAGGCGTTTCTCTCCCTGCCTGGATGGCTTTATGCAGGAATGTTCACATTTTTTTCACCTCAAAGTTGAATATTAAATTAAAAGTATCAAGTTGACATTTATGATTAAAAAATTATTAAAGATTGAAATGTGAATGTTTAGGACGAGCTACAAGATGCTCCCGTCTTTTCCTTCTGTTTTCAGTGCTCCTAATTATTCCCAGTTACCCCTAGACTAGTATTTCCAGTTTCCATTCCAGCTACCTTTAGACTAGTATTTCCAGTTTCCAAACTATTCCAGCTACCTTTAAACTAGTATTTCAGTTTCCATACTATTCCAGCTACCCTTAGACTAGTATTTCCAGTTTTCATGCTATTCCAGCTACCTTTAGACTAGTATTTCCAGTTTTCATACTATTCCAGCTACCCTTAGATTGGTATTTCAGTAACCATACTATTCCAGCTACCTTTAGACTAGTATTTCCAGTTTCCATACTATTCCAGCTACCTTTAGACTAGTATATCAGTTTCCATACTATTCTAGCTACCTTTAGACTAGTATTTCCAGTTTCCATACTATTCCAGCTACCCTTAGACTAGTATTTCCAGTTTTCATACTATTCCAGCTACCCTTAGACTAGTATTTCAGTTTCCATACTATTCCAGCTACCTTTAGACTAGTATTTCCAGTTTCCATACTATTCCAGCTACCTTTAGACTAGTATTTCCAGTTTTCATACTATTCCAGCTACCCTTAGATTGGTATTGCAGTTTCCATACTATTCTAGCTACCCTTAGACTAGTATTTCCAGTTTTCATACTATTCCAGCTACCCTTAGTCTAGTTTTTTAGTTTCCATACTATTCCAGCTACCTTTAGACTAGTATTTCCAGTTTCCATACTATTCCAGCGACCTTTAGACTAGTATTTCCAGTTTTCATACTATTCCAGCTACCTTTAGACTAGTATTTCCAGTTTTCATACTATTCCAGCTACCTATAAGACTAGTATTTCAGTTCTCAAACTATTCTTAGCTACCCTTAGACTAGTATTTTCAGTTTCCATACTATTCCTAGCTACCCTTAGACTATTAAAACCAGTTACTGAACTATTCATAAGCAGCTGTAGACATGTATTTCTTGTTCTTAATCATTATTATTACTAGTCCTCCTGTCCTCGTTATTCCTAGTTATTTTTAGTTATTCCTAATTATTCTTAATTATTCCTAATTATTCCTTGTTATTAAAGGAACTGTCGACCTAATTTAAAGTGACTCTTTATTTAAAAAGGGGCGTGAATGATTTACAGGGTTAGTTTTAAACCTTCGTTTTAAAGATATCCTTGGTTTTTATCTGAAAATTGATATTTTATTTTTAATTGTTGCTTCTCTTATTCTTATCAAATTGAATTGCGGAATTGTGAAGCCGAGACAAGTGAATGAAATTTACACAATTTTTAAATGTCTTCCTCTTTTTTGTTCAGATTAAGGTTTAAAGGGTACCGTTGTCAATCAGATATAAAATTCCCTAAAGGGACTAAAAGCGAAATGCCATGTGACCCACTATGCAAATATGGCATTGCCCGATTTACAACGCTATACTTAACAGTTTTGTTTGATCAAGTATAAATTAAATATCCACGTGGTTGTTCCTTTTAACTGTTAATTTTCATTTGCGGGTCCTCTACGAAAGTGACTTCATTTCTTGCTTATAAGAAGCAAAGAAGAAATTATGAAAATTAAAACTTTTCGAGTCAAAACACCGACGTTATCTGCACATTTTTGATCAGATAAAGGTTTCAATGGTACCGTTGTAAATCTAACATTGCCTTGTTTGTAGGGTAACAACAATTAACATTATTAATCCCCCTAGCTATGTATAGTTAGCTACCTTTACATTTGTATTTTTAGCTACTTTTTCCCTTATCCTTGTATTGTGATTGTCCTATACCCTCGAAGAAAGTAATGCCCCTTTTTTTAAATGTTTTTGTTTAATGTTGATCTTTTTGTAACTTTTGTTGTGGAATTCTGTATTTCCCTTTGTACGTTGGTAATAGATATATTTAATTCATTAAAAATGCGCATAAAACCACGCTACGCTACATGTACGTCAAAAAAAGCACATTAGCATGTTAAAAGTTGGTTTCTGTTTTGTTTTATTCTAATTTTTTCATAGTCTAAAAAGTAAAAACACTCAACTGATTTTTAAAATAAATCAGAATCAATCAATAAATCAGTGGAACAAAATACTGTTCCAGAATATCTTGGATTTTTAAGTTTCTCGGTTTTTCTATAGCATCTGTGTCTCTTAAAATAACGTTTAATATAATTCTAAGTCTGAAATACGTTATGTTGTATTTATAGTCATAAACAAGAATCTCGTTTAGATTTTGTTCTATTTGAAATTTATTCTAGACCAAAAAAATGCTGTTTTTAAGTGATGCGTACATTGTGAACCCAATATTACCCAAGGATCAAATTATATCATTAAAAAAAAACATTTTTCTTTTTGTTATCCTCAGATATTTGAAATACACTTATCGGATCTATTGAATTTAATTTTAGATTTTTTTCTATATATGCTATACAGAGAGTCCCATATCATATTAGATTTAATACCAAAATACGCATGTATAACTCGAAAATGCTAGCATTTTCTGCATGCAAATTTTTATATTAGCCGTTTACATTTTTTAAAATGATTTCTGATTATTCCCGAAAATCGCAATTTATATGATGCCAAGTGAGAAAAGAATAAAATCTAATGGACATGTTTTATACCTAATGTTTGATATCATGATAAATTTTGATGTTTTCATGATCCCTAAAATATGAGCTTTATTTTAGACATCTAGTGTCCGACGTTTAGTTTTATGAGAGATTTTGGTCCTTTAAACGGTTACGCAAAAATCTCCAAGTTAATCAAAATTCAAAACTGTTTATTTTAAACAATGCTTTTATTATACTATGCCTAAGAGAAAATATATAGATAAAAATATTCAAATGTTTAATATAAACAAACTTTAACATGATACAGTTTTGAAATATTAGGCACTGTCAACTAGATAGAGAGAGAGGGCCACACATCATAAATTCAAAACATTTATGTTCTTTTCAATACATCTTCAATAAAAGATTTAAACTTCACTTTACTTTGGTATTATAATTGAATTTCTTGTTAAATTAAGATTACAACCCTATCATCATATTCTTGAGATAGAAATTGAAAAGATTACTTGTAATGATCTCAGTTCAGCATTTTTAATGGTGGTTTGTTTGAATTAAAGGCACATAAGTAATTTTAAAAATATGATGTACATAATTACACATAATTATTACATGCCCAGGCTTCATTTTTAGTTTAGTCTTTTTGAATTTGAAGTCTAGTATGAACGTTGAGTCCCTAAAAAGTTCTCCTGCTTAATCTGTCTTCATCCCTAGGCATAGAGAATAGAATATATATTAGAGGGGAATTTAAAGAATCTCTCGGTATGAATTTTTTCAGTCCCTTTCAGCCTGAAAGGGAGTTCAAAGTGTACAAATCATGTAAATGTTCACAAATTATATGCAGTAGAGTGCATTAATACAGTATGTTCCCTAGACTATTCATTTCAATTTCGAATTTTTTAAAGCTGTTAAATAAACTTTATAATGAATTAGGTGAATAAAAACATTATTTGATTTATAGTTATAACGGAAAATCATCGTTTGTAAAGTGGAAGGCATAGAGTCTATGTGAAATGATCATTGGTCAATTATGAAACCAGCCTATTTCATGATTTGGTTTTCTTTTAACATTAATTTTAGATTTTCTATAAAATGATATTCCAGGGCCCAAAAGGTTATAAAGTATAAATATGTGAAGTACACCTGCAGTATGGAAACAGTACAATAAAATGGCCTTTTTTCTTTTCTAGTAAATTCCCCTCTAATATATATTTTATTCTCTTTTTTCCTAGGTCTCCTACTTAATCTGTCTATACCCCTGGTTCTCCTGCTTAATCTGTCTTCATCCCTAGGTCTCCTACTTCATCTGTCTTTACCCCTGGTTCTCCTGCTTAATCTGTCTATACCCCTGGTTCTCCTGCTTAATCTGTCTATACCCCTGGTTCTCCTGCTTAATCTGTCTATTCCCCTGATTCTCCTACTTAATCTGTCTATACCCCTGGATCTCCTGCTTAATCTGTCTATACTCCTGGTTCTCCTGCTCAATCTGTCTATACCCCTGGTTCTCCTACTTAATCTGTCTATTCCCCTGGTTCTCCTACTTAATCTGTCTATACCCCTGGTTCTCCTGCTTAATCTGTCTATACCCCTGGTTCTCCTACTTAATCTGTCTATTCCCCTGGTTCTCCTGCTTAATCTGTCTATTCCCCTGGTTCTCCTGCTTAAACTTAAGTAATAAACCTTGTTTAATGGCTAATCTTCTAAAGGTTCAGAATATTTTACTTAAGTTTATATTTAAAGTAGGATAAATTTTACCATTAGCACTTGAATATTTTTCTTTAAATTAACTTTGATATATTGTATTCTGTGCAAGGTTGTATATAACAACCTTATAACCTTTTAACAATCTTGATTCTGCGTTACAGATATTATATCCTGTATTCTTTATCCTTCCCCCTGTGACCCGTATCCGCATCCTGTATCCTGTATTCAATATCCTGTATCCTATATTCGGTATCCTTCATCCTGTATTCTGTATTCTTTATCCTGTATCCTGTACCAAATTACCTTGAATTTAGAATTTAATCCTTAATGTGAAGTAGTAGTAGTGTAATGAAAGTTCATATATAACTTAATTGGTCTCGTGACTCTAGTGTAGAACAATATAAACCTGTATCCTAGGGTAGAACAATATAAACCTGTATTCTAGGGTAGAACAATATAAACCTGTATTCTAGGGTAGAACAAGATAAACCTGTAGTTTAGGGTAGAACAATATAAACCTGTACTCTCGGGTAGAACAATATAAACCTGTACTCTCGGGTAGAACAATATAAACCTGTATTCTCGGGTAGAACAATATAACCCTGTATTCTCGGGTAGAACAATATAAACCTGTATTCTCGGGTAGAACAATATAAACCTGTACTCTCGGGTAGAACAATATAAACCTGTACTCTCGGGTAGAACGATATAAACCTGTACTCTCGGGTAGAACAATATAAACCTGTACTCTCGGGTAGAACGATATAAACCTGTACTCTCGGGTAGAACAATATAAACCTGTACTCTCGGGTAGAACGATATAAACCTGTACTCTCGGGTAGAACAATATAAACCTGTACTCTCGGGTAGTCTTAAGCTTAAAGAATGGATTTTTACAAAAATATTTCACCAACGGTTCACTTCATTCACAAAACCTTTTTAAATCAACAAAAAATCTCTCCCCCTCCACAAACAAAATACTCTAGTTGCGCCTCTGGTTGTAAAAAAATCAATTAAAAAGTCGTTTAAAAAAAACTATTTTAATTTTGACAAACCATGATTAGTTGGAAGATTTATTTCTGTATTATTAAACATCTTTCTTCTTCATTATTTATTTAGCTGAAGTTTAAAACTTCTCTGAGTCTGAAAACAGAAATATTTTCGTCTGGCTCTTGAGAGAATTATTCTTCAGATATATTGGAAAATATTATTCTTTTTCAAGGGAGCGTTCAAGATTTTTTAAAAGGAGAATTAATGAAGTAACAGATCATCGATGCTGTTTATTATGATCTGATGAAATTTACAATTAACATTAAATTAACAAAATGTTGTTTTAAATTAGGGAGAAAAAAAACTTATTTATTCACATATAGATTTTTAAAGCTTAAAGTATCAGTTGGTCTCTAACACATGTTTATCAGGAATATTGGTCTAGCTCTTAAATGTGAACTGCACGACACCCTGAAATATCTGTAAAATCGTCATTATATTTAACCCAGTATATGGCTGTTTTCTTCAGATAATAATTAATGGTTTAAAGCACAGTGTGCACATATCTTCAATCCCTTCATGCTAGGTTGAAGTTCTGATGGTTTCTGGTTGGATCTAGTTTCTCCAGGTGTATAATCCCCTGTACTCCAGGGATACAGGATATCTACTCCAACCTTCTCCTCTGTACTAGGGAAGGAACCAGAGTTGCTGCAGGTACCACTCCCCTCCTCACAATTCTTTATGGAACATAGAGGACCTGGAGAATCTATAGGACACACTGGACCTGGAGAATCTATAGAACGAACAAGATCTCTATGATCTAAAGGACCTGGTGGGCTTACAGGGGTAACTGGAGAACAGAGATGAGATTCTTTAGTTGCTGAAAAGTGTAGAGGAATTATCATAAACTCGTTACTGCAAACACTCTCAGGTCTATCATCTACATTCTCCTGGTTGTATAACTGTTCCTTGTACTCCAGGTACTGATGATAGTCTCCTCGAGGATACTGGGCCAACCTGATGGATTGTGGACTCTGTACTTGATAAACATGAGGTCCATCAGGAGACTGTGGAGGCTGAAGAGATTGAAGTTGCTCCAGGGTTTCTGAACTAAGCATACTCCCGCCTGCAAATAAAGACAAATAAATATCTTTAAAAACAATTTAATTCACCTCACATACTTACTTCTCTTCAGGTTTGGCTGTCTTCTCCAGGTCTTATCGTAAACTCCATGTTTCGGAGTTGAACCTGCTCCAGACTTAGGATTTGAACCAGAAGACTCTCCTCTAGATGCTCTATTACCTTTTCTGCAAACAATATTAATTCAATTCGATTATAGAGTTTTTAGAGTTTCTGATGACCTGACCTGACCTGACCTGACCTGACCTGACATGACATGACCTGAAAGCTAGTGCTATTGATAGAACAATAAAGATCGAGATTGCAAGAATGGTTCCAAGGATACAGGCAGTGAGAAGAGTAGATCCAGAGTTCTCTTCCTCCCCCTCTTGTATTGGAGCAACCTAGAGATTGAAGACTCATGGATATTCCAGAAAATTTATTTTTTGATCAATAATAATAAGGTTTAAAGAAGGAAGAACGTGCTTTTAGGCCGTGGAAACCTTTTTTCATACACACTTTGTCAATAGATAGGTATATTTAGACTACAGATGTGTACAATAGACTACTAGTTGGCACTATTTGAGAGATAATTTATGAAATGTCGTCTTGACAATTTTCCATGGGTTTTATGATATTATACGTGAATCTCATTAAATGAAAAAAACCAAGAATATTCAGGCACAGTTTTAAAGAGTTCCATATGATCATTTAATTAAAAAACTAAATATCTGAAGTATCCATTATCAGAAAGTTAAGAATACGACATTCTTTAAATTCTTTCGATGTTTCTTTATATTTAAACTTAACTGTAGTGCCAACTATAGCGTTGTATTATATCTATAGCCTAAGTTGGTATCATAGATTAAAGATTATGTTTAAGTCCTCTTTAAGCTGTTAAGTAAAAAGCTAAAAGGGACTCGAACCATTCTGTTTTTTACAAAGACAGTCGTCGATTGAAAAAGATTTATAACACCACTTATTTCAAATAATTCTTTAAAGAGATAATGGAAAAAAATCTAATAAATCATTTCTGTGGCAATTTTACCTGGACGCCAGTGCAACTCTTCCCTGTCACAACATGAAGGGGTTCAGATGCCAACCCTGTTTAGTTAATTCAAAATTTAAAAATTTTAATACTTTTCTGAATTATGTCTCACTCTGCAGGGTTTTATAAGTTTTATTTTTTGGGGAGAAAAAAGTGTTTTTAGGAAAAAATCATCAAAATGAATCCCAAATGTGAATAATGATTTTTTTTTATTCCAAGACTTATATTTTTGGATTTTATGGTGTAGTTTTTGTTTACCTGGATAAAGTGTTTCTACTCTGTACAAACTTCTAGAATATCCCTTCATCATTCAAATATGTTGTCAGAAGATAAACATTTTAATCTAAGTTTCTTCCTTTTTTATTTAACAACTTTTTAACTGTTGTTATTTAATCGTTTTGTTTGTTTTTTTAATCGTTAGAATTGTGTCGAGGGTCCACCCAGGCCAAAGTATATATTCTATAAAATAATGAAAAAACATCTGCAGTCAACTTTAATCTGGAACTAACATCAACACCAAAGTTAAAATTATTGTTTTATGTGATACAATCTCTTCAGATTTGATCACAATTAAGATTTAATGAAAGTGATTGTTTTAATTTACATTTTTTAATGAAACTGTTTATGATAATAATTGTTTCTTTTTAGACCCCAATTGTTCAAATTTGTAAAATTTCAAGCTCTAATGGATAATAAAAAAATAATAACCAATCTCTCACTTAAAATTAAAAAAATTTGAGTCTTTCCTTGCTAATGTTAAAGTAGAGGGAAGGGGGCAAAAGGTATTCGCCCCTCTCTTAGTCTTATCTAATAAAGATTCTATTAAAGATTTATCATATTTGGTTCCTGAACGAGTAGCGTGTACTCTGTAAACTCTGTTAGATTGTGCAAGGAGACCTAAAATAGAACCATTTTAATGGCATCTTTAGATCAAATTTTGACTTCTTTTTGCGCATTTTTCACCTGAAGCTCCTGAAGAGCAGAGACATCTGTTGTAAAATTAAGAAAACTTAATTCATAAAGGTTCCAACCCTCTACACTCTCTCTGCACTCACAACCGGTTAATTTTGTAAAATAAGAAATAAATATAAATATAATGAAAATATAGATTTTAAACTCGGTTTTGACATGATTGGTGTAAAAAATTGGGAATTAAAAACAAAATTAAATATTTTTTCAACCAGTTCCTCGGTTTATAAAAGATTTTGTAAACATCTACAGATCGCTGATATCTCTTAAAAATGATGTAAAATTATTTAATATTATCGGAAACTTTGAAAAGGAATTGTGCTGTATTTGCCACACATTTTATAATACCTATTTCTTTGCAACCTGACTCTGTAAACTTTTCTATATCAAACTGAATTTATTTGATCCAACATAATTCATAGTTTGAAATATCTAAGATCCACGACAATGGGTTGCAAAGATGTAGGGATTAGAGTTGGTGGCAAAGACTTAATTCCTTTCTTTTAGGATATTTCACGTGGAAAATTTGAGCAAAACCTAAAAACATTATTTTTTTCGACCAGGCTAAATATTTTACACATTAATTTACTTCTTTGGCTTTGTTAGTAAAATATTTGATTTCATTTAAAGGATTCTTTTCTTCATAACCATTTTATGTTAATATTCTGTTCTTTTTCAAACTATTGAGAGTTTAACCTGCAGCTGGTGATAGCTCAACTACTTTTCTACTGACGCTAAGATTTATTTGAACCGTAATAGTTATTAAATTTTATCTCGGTAACACAAAAGTAACTGAACTATCCTTTACCTTTGGTTTCCTCCAAAACAAACGTAAAGATGATTCAGATTCACAGGAAACATTTGTTATCACAGGAGAACCTGAACATTTGTTATTATAGGAGAACCTGAACATATGTTATCACAGGAGAACCTAAACATGTGTGATTACAGGAGAACCTGAACACTTGATATTATAGGAGAACCTAAACATTTGTTATTATAGGAGAACCTAAACATTTGTTATTATAGGAGAACCTAAACACTTGTTATTATAGGAGAACCTTAACATTTGTTACCATAGGAGAACCTAAACATTTGTTATCATAGGAGAACCTGAACATTTGTTATTACAGGAGAACCTAAACATTTGTTATTACAGGAGAACCTAAACATTTGTTTTTACAGGAAAACCTAAACATTTATTTTTACAGGAGAACTTAAACAATTGTTATTATAGGAGAACCTAAACATTTGTTATATTAGGAAAACCTAAACATTTGTTATCATAGAAGAACCTAAACATTTGTAATTATATGAAAACCTGAACACTTGTTATCACAGGAAAAACTAACACATTTGTTTTTACAGGAGAACCTAAACATTTGTAATTACAGGAGAACCTAAACATTTGTTATTATAGGAGAACCTAAACATTTGTTATTACAGGAGAATCTAAACATTTGTTATTACAGGAGAACCTAAACATTTGTTATTACAGGAGAACCTAAAAATTTGTTATTACAGGAAAACCTAATCATTCGTTATCACAGGAGAACCTAAACATTTGTTAACACAGGAGATCCTAAACATTTGTTATCACAAAAGATCCTAAACATTTGTTTTCACAGGAGAACCTAAACATTTTTTATCACAAGAGAACCTAAACATTTGTTATAACAAGAGAACCTAAACATTTGTTATTACAGGAGAACCTAAACATTTGTTATTACAGGAGAACCTAAACATTTGTTATTACAGGAGAACCTAAGCATTTGTTTTTACAGGAGAACCTAAACATTTATTTTTACAGGTGAACTTAAACATTTGTTATTACAGGTGAACCTAAACATTTGTTATTATAGGAGAACCTAAACATTTCTTATTATATGAGAACCTAAACATTTGTTATTACAGGAGAACCTAAGCATTCGTTATCACAGGATAACCTAAACATTTGTTATCACAGGAGAACCTAAACATTTTTTTATTACAGGAGAACCTAAACATGTATTATCACAGGAGAACCTAAACATTTGTTATCACAGAAGAACCTAAACATTTGTTATCACAGGAGAACCTAAACATTTGTTATCACAGGAGATCCTAAACATTTGTTATCACAGGAGAACCTAAACATTTGTTATTATAGGAGGAACCTAAACATTTGTTATTATAGGAGAACCTAAACATTTGTTATCAAGGGAGAATCTAAACATTTGTTATCACAGGAGATCCTAAACATTTGTTATTATAAGAGAACCTAAACATTTGTTATTACAGGAGAACCTAAACATTTGTTATTACAGGAGAACCTAAAAATTTGTTATTACAGGAGAACCTAAGCATGTATTATCACAGGAGAACCTAAACATTTGTTATCACAGGAGAACCTAAACATTTGTTATCACAGGAGAACCTAAACATTTGTTATCACAGGAGAACCTAAACATTTTTGTTATTACAGGAGAACCTAAACATTTGTTTTTACAGGAGAACCTAAGCATGTATTATCACAGGAGAACCTAAACATTTGTTATCACAGGAGAACCTAAACATTTGTTATCACAGGAGAACCTAAACATGTATTATCACAGGAGAACCTAAACATTTGTTATCACAGGAGAAGCTAAACATTGTTAAATGAATTTTGGGTGAAACGTAGTATTAGGTGAAAAGTGAATTGGGTGAAACGTTATTTCACCTAAAATTGGGTGAAATGCTTTGGGTGAAACGTGATTGGGCGAACTGTTTTCACACCGTAACTTTTATCTGAAGAATTTATAGTTTCAATTCACCTGGTCCAGATACATCGGTCAACACCTGATCATAACAAATCATTTTTAGAAAATTAAAAAAATTAAAAATAATTTTTCTACATTTATTATAATATATTTGATTTGGTTGGTTAAAAAAAATACTTTAAATATTTTTTAAGAAAAGATAAAAAGGTAAATCTTAAAGCTTTAAGAAGATACGAAAATTGTTGATTTGAATCCTAATGCTTTAAAACTATAAACCCATCTTTTCAGTTTTTGTACTAAAAAAGTTGTATTCAATAATCATTTATTTAATCAAAATATAGCTAAAGTCCAATATTTTTTCTAAAATGACATATTTTCCTGCATAACTATAGAAGGTCGGCTCTCACCCCTAAAATCAGTCAGAAAACATTTTAGAAAAATTAAATGAAACTTATCAATAAAAAACTTAATGATTTTACCATTTTGCAAATGTACAGTGCCCCCCAAAACAAAATGGATTACAACTGATACTGGGATAAACTTATTAACTTATTAAGTACGGCAAAAATCGTTAATTTTTAATCCGTGAAAAAAACGGATTAACCGTTTTTGAAAAAAAATTAAGATTGAAAGCAAAATGAAACGGATTTTTAAACGGTAAATTTGGTTCTGTTTCTGCTTAAAATTGCATTAAACTTGCTAAGAATAACAATATCATGAAGCGTTAAGGACATTTTTTATTGGCGCTTCGCGCTGTTAACGCCATTAATACTGTAATAGACCGTTAACTTGTTTGGCGCTTCACGCCGTTAACGCAATTATTTTTTTATTAACGGTTTGTGAAAAATTTTCGTTAAAACGCCGTCAATAAAATTGAATTCGTTAACTAAAGGTAAATTTAATAAACCGGAAAATACTGTTAACAAAACGAAATTCGTTCTTACTCTCTAAAACAACCTGACAGCTTTGTCTAACCAAGAATGAATCAGATATCAATGGTTTGTTTCTTCAAACTGCATATTTTCATTTATTGATCATAAGAAGCAATGGAGAAACTCGACATAGAAATAAAACTTTTCGAGTAAGAAAAACGACGGTATCTTCCACATTTTTGATCAGATTAAAGTTTTAATGGTACCGTTGTAACTCGAGCATTTCCATCTTTTAATGGAGGGTCACTTGAAATTACGCTTACAGTCCCTTTAATATTCTCGTAAAATGTATGCTCTGCGGGGCTGAAAAATATTTCAATTGTTTCTTCATCAAAGCTTTAGTCAAATCAGATAATTTCGATTTGAAATTTTTGATTAATTTTGGGCAGATCTGGTCCCCGCCCCCCCCTCGTACTCCCTTGGGCAGATCTGCGTAAACATAAAAACTGAAGATGAGAAATATATGTTTACCTTTTATTATATCCCCTCACATGTACACTGTACACCGTGTACGGAACTAAAAACAAACAATCCGTAGAAACTTTTTTCTTAACCAATTTTTTTAAAAGATTTTTTAGATTATTTGTCTGACAGGTATTTGCAAAGATGTAAAAAAAAGATTATTTAGATTTTTTGTCTGAGTGAGTTGAATCTACAGTGAGGACCAGTAAACTGTAGAATAGGAAGACGATACTAAAACAATAGTGATGTGCATTAGACAAAGAGAATAGAATATATATTAGAGGGGAATTTACTAGAAAAAAGTGTAAAACGGCCATTTTGTTGTACTGTTTCCATACTGCAGGTGTACTTCACATATTTATGCTATATAACCTTTTGGGTCCTGGAATATCATTTTATAGAAAATCTAAAATGAATGTTAAAAGAAAACCAAATTATGAAATAGGCTGGTTTCATAATTGACCAATGACCATTTCACATAGACTCTATGCCTTTCACTTTACAAACGAAGATTTTCCGTTATAACTATAAATCAAATGATGGTTTTTATTCACCTAATTCATTATAAAGTTATTTAACAGCTTTAAAAATTTCAAAGTTGAAATGAAAGTCTAGGGAACATACTGTATTAATGTACTCTACTGCACATAATTTGTGAACATTTACATGATTTGTACACTTTGAACTCCCTTTCAGGCTCGAAGGGACTGAAAAAATTCATACCGAGAGATTCTTTAAATTCCTCTCTATATATATTCTATTCTCTATGGCATTAGATGTTGTTACAAAGAAAATAACTTATTACTTATTAAGTGAAAAGGGTCTTTTACACTGTACAATTGTTGTGGTTCATGTTAATTGGACTATTTAAAGTCATAACTTGAGTCTGAAGGTCGTCTTCCTACTCCAGAATTTTCTGGTTATCACTGTATATAATAAAGCTCTTCGCTCATTTCTATATATTTGTTCGTGTAAATGTTAGTAATGTACAGCTGGCCAAACGGCGGAAGCGAATTGACTATTTTTTTTAGGAAACCCTTGAGTATCTCAGGCCGGGGTAACATAAGCTTGTTCACACTTAGTTCACACTACTCAGCTACTATATACATTATATAAGAAAAAAAGTGTATAATTGTATATAATCTAAATTGTAAGATAAACTTCTTGTTAAAATCTAAAATCCGTATACAAGGAAGATTTAAACGAGAAAAAAAGAAAAAGAGTGTAGGTTTTTTTCAGCTGAAGGTGATTAAAGAATTGTTTATAAAATCTTAAAAGCTATCATATCATACATTTATTATCCAGACTTTACCTAAAGCTAGAATATTGTGTATAGTAAAGGTTAAAGTGGAGACCACTGTGTCCACCCTACTGAATCCTCCACCTGTGTAGTAGACCCTAGAAGTAAGAAAAGAAATTTACCCGTTGTTACTTTCAGTCCTTTTTTATGATTTATAAATATAAAACTGATGAATCAACTGGTTTGAGGGAAACTAGATTTCGACATTTTTGGACTACAATTTGTCTCAAGAGAAATGAAAGGAAAA
The DNA here is from genome assembly GCF_000591075.1 of Eurytemora carolleeae. NCBI lineage: Eukaryota > Metazoa > Arthropoda > Copepoda > Calanoida > Temoridae > Eurytemora > Eurytemora carolleeae. Next base: position 42,250 of record NW_019396739.1, read on the forward strand.
ATTTTAATTTAAATCAAACTAATTTCAATTGGAATAATTTGAGTGTCTAGTATCTGCAAGGTTATGCCAGTTATGAATCATTTGCATTTACGAGATTATATCCCGACTGCCATGTTCGCTGCACCGCTAAACATTTTGAGAAGCTCTAAAAGAGGACTCCGAATCTCTGAAGGCCTAGACAACTATTCGTTAACGATGAGATGTTTATGCCTTATCTAACCTTTTGTTTTTTTAAAGACCAAATCTCTTTTATTGGAAGGTATTAAAATCTAATAAAAGATTATTAGTATTTTGGTTCAGGTTGGGTTAGAGGTTTAAAAATAAACTGAAAGCTACCCAATGTTAATGTCTAAAAGTGGAGTTGTGATTAGGACTGGGCGTCGTTCTTGAAGAACGATCGTTCTTTCACAACAAACGAAACTATAAAGAACGATCCCATCGTTACGAAAAAAGAACAGAACGCAAAGAAATGTTCTTAAAATCAGGAATGCGTTCTTATTATCAAGAACGCGTTCTAAGTTAGGAACGCATTTTAAATCAGGAATGTGTTCTAAATCATCTAGAAATTTAAATTTAAAACATTTAGTTTAAAGTATATTTTCGGTCGTGAGGAACTTTTTATTATAAAATCGTCATTTTTTACTTTTTAACAACCTCTTTTCTACAAAACTTTTGTCTTGGACACCTCTAAAGTAACCCCCCGGCCCCCTCCCCCTCCTATCTTCTTGACGAAGAACGGAACGGTACGCGGGATGATCATTCTTAGACTAAGAACGGAACAGAACGGAACGAGAACGGAACGATTGGGGGGAAAAAATGAACGAGAACAGACCGATCTTGCTGAAGGCCTTCCTTCTAGAACAGAACGAAACGATTTGAAAAAAGTCGGAACATGCCCAGCCCTAGTTATGACGTTTTATTGTATCCTAGCAATGACAGAGCACTGTTCTGTGCACCACCTGATGCACCGAACAGAATGGTTTAAGGTGCACTGACCGAAATGGTTTGAAGTGCACCGAACAGAATGGTTTGAGGTGCACCGAACAGAATGGTTTGAGGTGCACAGAACAGAATGGTTTGAGGTGCACCGAACAGTATGGTTTGAGGTATACCGAACAGAATGGTTTGAGGTGCACCGAACAGAATGGTTTGAGGTGCACCGAACAGAATGGGTAGAGGTGCACCGAACAGAATGGTTTGAGGTGCATCTAAGTGAATTGTTTGATGTGCACCGAATAGAATGGTTTAAGGTACACTGACCGAAATGGTTTGAGGTGCACAGAACAGAATGGTTTGAGGTGCACGGAACAGAATGGTTTGAGGTGCACCAAACAGAATGCAGTTTGAGGTGCACTGAACAGTATGGTTTGAGGTGCACTGAACACTATGGTTTGAGGTGCACTGAACAGTATGGTTTGAGGTGCACTGAACGGAAGTGTTTGAGGTGCACCGAACAGAAAACAGTTTGAGGTGCACTGAACAGTATGGTTTGACTTGCACTGTACAGTATGGTTTGAGGTGCACCGAACAGAATGCAGTTTGAGGTGAACTGAACGGAAGTGTTTGAAGTGCACCCTCAGTTATTTCCATAAAAGACACTACTGCTACAAAGATGATTTTACCTGTATCCTTGAACATCGTCAACAGGGCCTAGATCCAGGTCTTCTTCAGGTTCAGCGGCACTCCAGGATATAGAGAACCCTGGGATAAAATATACAGAATGTCGTCTTCCTAACACAAGGAAGAACTCCGCCAACAAGATGATGGAAATCTTCAGAGAGCTCATATTTTTCTAGAATTCTGCAGATGCCGTTTGCCCATATTTACAATGAGGTAAATTAGAATTAATTTTTTTTATGATATTTCGTACCACGTATTAAATACTTTTACCTATATCGTGAATATTAGATATGGATATGTTTACTGGGGGACCAGGGACTAAAATAGAAAATCAAATTAAAGTTCAAAATCATGAAAAAATATGGTATTTTTAAATTCACCTTGTTTGAGTGTTTTTATTACTGCAGTAGCACTAGGTCCCACCCCAACTAGGTTTAAAACCTACAATATATTTAGAAATAGGTTTAAACCATACAATATATTTAGAACTAGGTTTTAAACCTATTATAGATTTAGAAATAGGTTTTAAACCAACTTTAAAACTTACAACAAAATGTCTGATACCAACAATTGATTTAGAATAAGATTAAGTTTAACAAATTTAGAATCAGGTTTCGTTGAACAAATTTAGAATCAGGTTTAGTTGAACAAATTTAGAACATAAGGTTTAGTTAAAGAACTTTTGAATAAGATTTAGTTGGACTTAAGAATAAGATTTAGTTAAACAAATTTAGAATAAAATTAATTTGAACTTAAGAAAGGCTTCATAATAACAAAAGTATAATAATTATTTAAAAAGATTGAAAACCTAGAGAGTGGCCAGTGGAAATGAATCCCAAAACAGACCTTCCGAAAGTTTAGAAATAGATTTATATAGATAATCGAAGAAAAAGATCATAGAAATGAAAAATGAATTAAATTGCTGAATAAACTAATGAATGAATACATCTAGGTTGAATAAACACCTGAATATGAGTTGGATGATTTAATGTTATTTAAATGAATAATATTTGCGTGATTTATTGAAATGATGATTAACATAATTGAATGAAAGTTTGCAAAATGAATTGATTAAGTGAAAACTAAAAGCATAATGTGGCGGACAAGTCGTCGTACTCTCCGCCATAATGTCTGCAAGCATCTACCTGATCTAAACTCATGTGATATATAAAAAGTCGCCATTTTTAGATTCACTTTACTTTGTTCTATTTTCATGTAAAATATATTAGTTGTTTTTTGACTTTCGTCTTTTTATTTAGCCGTCGCTAAAATAAATAGGTGAATGAAACAATGAATAAACTTAAGTCTAAGATGAATTAAATGAATGAATGTGTAGTTGAATGAAAGCACGAAAGAATAAATGATAAATGAATTAAAGAATTAATTAATTAATTAAGGAATTAAGGAATGAATATAAGGTAGTAAAATGAATTAATTAGTGAATGAATATATGTATACGTGAATGATAAATAACCTGAATGAATACAAGGAATAAATAAATGGATGAAATGAGAAAGGATGAAAGGATGAATGAATGAATGAATGAATATAAGTGAATGATGAATAACCTGAATGAATATAAGGTAGTAAGTATCCGGAAGTAAGGAAACAAGAGTAATCTTAATAATTTATTTTATTTTAAAATATGTATATATATTTGTAGAAGAATAGGAAAGGGGGGGGGGAATTTCATCAAGAACTGGATCGTTTGGGACCAAGCTATGCTTTGCCAAAGTCGACAAAATTAGAGGCCAAAGCGATCGTGTTTAGATGAAGTTTTAAAGGTGGCGTTTAGAGCGTTTTCTTAAAAATAAAATTAGAATAAATTGGTTCCTGTGTTTGTAAATAATCCCTGAGTTCTGTTTGATTTAAGGATATCCCATTCCTAAACATATCATTGATTCACTAACATCTATAAATGGAGGATCATTAAAAATTACGTTTACAATGGATTTCAACTTTATGTAAAAGTGATTGATTCTAAAATTTAGATAATCGATAATTGATCAATGATCAATGGATCGAGGCTTGAATTGATTATTGATCAATGCATTGAAGTTTGATTATTGATCACTTTATTAAAATTCTATTATTGATCAATGTATTGCCGTTTGATTATTGATCAAATTATTCAATGAATGAAAGTTGAATCTATAAATAACAGGTAACAAGCAAGGATCAAACTGCTTTGTTTGTCATCAATGATTATTACATCATTATAATGATTATTACATTGATTGTTTTTATAAAAAAATATATTACCTTGGTTTCCAAGAGACACGGTATCCCATAAACTCTCCATTAATCAATTCCTAAATTAGTTTATTCTATTCCTAAATTAGTTTATTTTATTTTTAAATTAGTTTATTTTATTTTTAAATTAGTTTATTTTATTGTTGAATTAGTTTATTTTATTCCTAGATAAGTTTATTTTCTTTCTAAATTAGTTTACTTTATTCCTAAATTAGTTTATTTTATTCCTAGATTAGTTTATTTTATTCCCTAATTAGTTTATTTTATTCCTAAAATTAGTTTATTTTATTTTTGAATAAGTTTATTTGTTTTCTAAATTAGTTAATTCCATTCTTAAATTAGTTATTTTTATTCCTAAATTACTTTAGTTCTTTTTCAAATTTGTTTTGTTTTTTCTTCTTAAATTAGTTTATTTCTTCCTTAAATAGTTTATTTTTTTCCTATATTAGTTTATTTTATTACTAAATTAGTTTATTCTATTCATTGAAAATTTATTTTTTTCATAAATCATAAAAACAATTTACTTAACTATATATATTTATTTCTAAAAGTTGGAGTTTAAAGGTTTGATCCATATTTACTATTAATATCCCCAGCTTTTGCTCGAATCGATTCAAAATATTGGATTTGAAAATTTTGTAAAAATATTTGTATTTATCCATTCAAACACAATAGTTAACAATTAATTTTTATTCATTTTAAAATTTTTATTTATAAAAAACTTTAATTATTTTTTAAATTATGATTTAAACAAAATAATTTTATAAAGTGAAAACCAAACAAATGGTTTGATAATCGCTATTATATTATTATTGGAGTTCATGAGTAAATGCCGCGTGAAGAAATGAAGATTTGACATATTCCCATTTTTGAATAAATATAACTCACTTTATAATTTAAAATATGAATATATGACAATGCCCATTTTACATCAGTACCCTTATTATTATATTTCAAGTGTAGGTTCTGTACAAAAGAGACTTGCGCATTTCTGCTGCAGAAAAATGAATATGCATGATCAGCAATAAACACTTTCAAACCTAGAAAAGCAACAATTTCTTCCACATTATTGAACAGTTCAATTGGTTACCGTTGTGAATCGTACATGTCATCTTTGCATTGAGGGTCACTGGAAATTACGCTTACAGTCCCTTTGAAAGTAGAATTCATTTCAAAATAATTTTGTACACTCATGTATTTTCAATACTGCAGACTGCAAAGTGACATTAAATATAAATTTTATTTGATTAAATTCTGGTGCAAGGGGGGGGGGAGATTCTCAAACCTCATCCCAAATTTATAGAACTAGGCTTTTAGGACCGACAGACAAACAAATAGAAAAGCAAAGTATGTATAGAAGCGCGTAAAATTACGTAAATTGTACTTAAGAACAAAATCTTCTTATTTAAGCGCTATTGAGAGAAACAAACGTTTCTAATATTAACCGGATAAATTTTCTATTCGCATACTTATGCGTACAATCAAGACTAGAGGAGCTACGAGGTCGCATACTTATGCGTACAATCAAGACTAGAGGAGCTATGAGGTCGCATACTTATGCGTAACATCAAGACTAGAGGAGCAATGAGGTCGCATAATTGTGCGTAAAATCACGACTAGAGGAGCTACGAGGTCGCATACTTGTACGTAAAATCAAGACTAGTGGAGATACGAGTCGCATACTTATGCGTACAATCAAGACTAGAGGAGCTACGAGGTCGCATCCTTATGCGTACAATCAAGACTAGAGGAGCTACGAGGTCGCATACTGTGCGTAACATCAAGACTAGAGGAGCAATGAGGTCGCATAATTGTGCGTAAAATCACGACTAGAGGAGCTACGAGGTCGCATACTTGTACGTAAAATCAAGACTAGTGGAGATACGAGGTACTGTGCACAAAATCAAGACTAGAGGAGCTACGATGTCGCATAAGCTTGTGCGTGAAATTAAGAGTAGAGTAGCTACGAGGTCGCATAAGCTTGTGCGTAAAATCAAGACTATGAGGAGCTACGAGGTCGCATACTTGTACGTAAAATTAAGACTAGAGGAGCTACGAGGTACTGTGCATAAAATCAAGACTAGAGGAGGTACGAGGTCGCATACTTGTACGTAAAATCAAGACTAGTGGAGCTACGAGATACTGTTTATAAAATCAGAGGGAGTGACAGCAATTATCAAAAATGTCAAAAATAGGAATTTCCCAAATGCCTGGGTATCTGGGAAATTTCCCAAATGCCTGGGTATCTGGGAAATTTCCCAAATGCCTAGGTTTTTGGGAAATTTCCTATTTAGAAAAAAATGTAAATGCTGTCCTGTCATGCATAAGCTTGTGCGTAAAATCAAGACTATGAGGAGCTACGAGGTCGCATAAATTTGACCTTCTCTTTCTGTCTACTTTAAGTAATCCAATATCATCGTAAAATATATATAAAGATATATCAACATTTTAATAACAAAAAATATAAACATTCAGAACAAGAAACAAAAACATAAAAAAAAATTAACGTTATATAAAAATTTTATTTTTTTTCATGGGCAACGTCGGGTCCTAGTAATAATATAAAAGCAGTATATATACCTGGGGAGGTGGTGACCAAGAAACAAAGATGGAATGATAAGTGAGGGATGATGCAACTTCTATCTTTGGTTTACCTAGGTTAAATAGTTGTAAATAAGAATTGCAGCCAATAATATGCAGTACACTTGATATTATTATATTCACAATTTTCGATCATCTTAAACAAAGCAGTGGAAAGTGTAAAGTGTACAGTGTATGTACAGTGTACAGTGTATGTAACGTTTGTTTAAGTTTAACTCATCATCCAATTTGAAACACTGGAATGTTTTTAGTCTGGTTTAAAAAGTTAAGTTGGTTGACTGTGCATGTTATATGGAACTCTCCAGGCAAAGCTGGGTTCCCAAGCTAGTATTATGTATATATTCTTATTGCGATCTAGGATCTTGAATTCAATATTGTGTTGTGTAGAATATGAGAGTCTCACACTAGAAGAATAAATCACAAATACAAAATTTAAACCTAAATATTCAAACCATAAGAGAAAACATATTGGAGGGACGTGGCAATATAGAAGCTTTAAATTGAAATTTATTAAAGTTTTAAAAATAAATTTCGAATAGATGGATCGATGAATAGATGGGCAAAAATTAGATTGTGCGCATAAGAGCCGGCTTATCGCTGATCGCACACAATCGATACTGTCAATTTAGAGTCAATGAACGAGTTTTATTACCGTCAGACACTCAAATATATATACTTTGCTTGTCTGTTTGTTTGTATCCAACGAACGTCAAAACGGCTAAATCGATCGGGCCCAAATTTGAAAAATTTGCATCCAACAAAATTCCATTTTCATTAAATGTTGAAAATCACTAAATTTATTTGATAAAATCCGCAATTTTTGTTTTAAAATGTATACAAAGAGAAAATGTTCACAATTGAAATAGAAGATGTGCGCTTCGCCCTTAAAGCCTTGTTTTTTATTATATATATTTCTCCTTTTTGAAAGATATTGATTCGATGGTACAGATTCTTCAGTAAATAATAAACGAATATGTCGAACGTTGATGATTATGTGTTAAAAATATAAGTTTTACGCAAAGACTCGCCTAATAAAAAGCATTTAAACTAATGCGCTAAAAATGGTTAGAACTGAATAATATGGAGTTTCTTAATTATTTATTAAAAAGGAAGATTCATGTAAAAATAAAAACAAAATTTTGTTGTTTTTCCTTATTTCATTTTTCATAATTAGCAAACTTTCACAGGAGCGTATTCACCTTTTACAACCTCCTTCTCCACTCCCCCTTCTCCAACCTTCTTCCAATTCTCCTGCGTTTCCCCCCTCTCACCTTTCCCCCTTTTCCTTCTACTCCCGCCCTTTTTGTGTGCTCTAAAGCTAGCGCCCGTTCTATCATTATTCTATTTTCTTTGTCCTTTTCTTAAATCTTGAGAATGAATTTAAACATATTCATTTCTTGCAAATATTAAAGATTAAAGTTTACAAATAAAGAAAACTTTTATTGACGAAAACTTTGCAACAAAAGATATTAGAAAATTAATTAGGAAACTTATCTGAAAAACTCAACTTTTAGTTTTAAACCATTTCTTGGTTTTCATTCAAACTTCTAGACATTGTTATTCGAGTCTAAAGCCTTCTTTGAGAAGCCGACAGGGTGATAAGCCGACTGGGTGAGAAGCCGACAGGGTGATAAGCCGACAGGGTGAGAAGCCGACAGGGTGATCAACAATTCTAGATCTTTTTATCTGTGGATTCTTATTATAAAATTATTGAAAGTGTTTCTATATCATAAAATTAATGGTTTCATCGATTTGTTTGTTACAATTCTTCTAGAAATATTCTGGAAAGAAAAATAAAAAATAAAATATATTTAAAATACAATTTTAAAAAGTTTGCTCGCCCTCCATACATTACATCTGCCTGAAATGAGTTTTATAAGTTTTGAAAGAGGAATACATAATATTTTGCTTAACTCACTTATATATCTATCTATCTATCTACTATCTATCTATCTATCTATCTATCTATCTATTTATCTTCAATCTATCTATCTATCCATCTTCAATCTATCTATCTATTTATCTACAATATCTATTCATCTATCATCTATCTATCCATCTTCAATCTATCTATCTATCCATCTTCAATCTATCTATCTATCCATCTACAATCTATCTATCTATTCATCTACCATCTATCTATCTATCCATCTTCAATATATCTATCTATCCATCTTCAATCTTTCTATCTATCCATCTACAATATATCTATCTATCCATCTACAATCTATCTATCTATCCATCTTCAATCTATCTATCTATCCATCTTCAATCTATCTATCTATCCATCTTGAATCTATCTATCTAACCATCTTCAATCCATCAATCTATATATCTATATATCTATCTATCAATCTTTAATCTATCCAGGGGCGGATACAGGATTTAAGTGAAGGGGGGCGGGCAAGATTTTTTAGGAAAAAAAAATTAATAATTAGGAACAAAAATAAAGGATTAGGACAGGAATTTAGGAACAATAAGATGGCATCAGGACAAGGGTGAAACTGCATTTTAGAGTCAATTATTGATTTTCCCGACCCAAAGGTTGATGACTTTTGACACCCAACCAACATATGCAAATAAGACATAACATAATAAGTTTTTGAAAAAATGTCCAAAAAATGCACGAAAAATTAGGGAAAATTTGTTCCCCAATTTTTTTATTTAAAAACTGAGGCCAAAATCAGACCTGCATGCAAAAATAATCAGAGAGAAATCTGTAAAACCTAAGTCTTTTGTATGAAAATGTGGACATTCCCCTTCAGATTTCTTTAGGAAAAGTAAATTCAACCTATATAAAGCATAAAGTCTGACCGCGTCAACCTTGTTTCACCGGCTAGTCCTGTCCATAGAGCTAGGTACAGTACAAACTGGGACCGGAAAGGTTCAAACGACTCGGAAGTTCAAATGTACTACGGCTGCCCGTGTATAATTCCAAAACAAAGAAGGTGGAAAAGCCATCTTGTAATTCTCATTTTCATTGGTACACCCTGTATCTAACCTGTCGGTAGTTCTCTGCCGGTCATCATGAAATATGACGGTGGACTAGGATCCGAGATTCCTATCCTGCACAAATATAATATTTAAAGGGAGTGCTCGCCATAAATAAAAAGTAGAACTATTTAAATAAACCGCCATTAAGGTATATGTTTATATGTATTTGATGTTTTAATAAAAATAAAATTTTGTTTGACACTAGATTTTTAGAGAGAAATGAAATATGCACATAGAGAAACTAGGAGAATGGAAAAAAGAAAGCAGATACAACATGCAGTTGAAAAGTATGAATTAGGTTTTAAAAGAAAAAAACAACCTGTTAACAGCTGATATTCCGAATGAGTAAACTGTAAAGGGAATATTAACCTGTTTACGGCTGATATTCTAAATGAGTAAACTGTAAAGGAAATATTAATATGTTTACAGCTGATATTCTCATTGAGTAAACTGTAAAGGGAATATTAACCTGTTTACAGCTGATATTCTAAATGAGTAAACTGTAAAGGGAATATTAGTAATCCTGTTTACAGCTGATATTCTGAATGAGTAAACTGTAAAGGGAATATTAATAAATCTGTTTACAGCTGATATTCTGAATGATTAAACTGTAAAGGGAATATTGATAAACCTGTTTACAGCTGATATTCTGGATGAGCAAACTGTAAAGGGAATATTACTAAACCTGTTTACAGCTGATATTCTGAATGAGTAAACTGTAAAGGGTTAACCTGTTTACAGCTGATATTCTGAATGAGTAAACTGTAAAGGGAATATTACTAAACCTGTTTACAGCTGATATTCTGAATGAGTAACTTGTAAAGGGAATATTAACCTGTTTACAGCTGACATTCTGAATGAGTAAACTGCAAAGGGAATATTACTAAACCTGTTTACAGCTTATATTCTAAATGAGTAAACTGTAAAGGAAATATTAATATGTTTACAGCTGATATTCTCATTGATTAAACTGTAAAGGGAATATTACTAAACCTGTTTACAGCTGATATTCTGAATGAGTAAACTGTAAAGGGAATATTAATAAACCTGTTTACAGCTGATATTCTGAATGAGTAAACTATAAAGGGAATATTACTAAACCTGTTTACAGCTGATATTCTGAATGAGTAAACTGTAAAGGGAATCAGATTCTCCACTTTATAGTCAGGTTCTGCATTCTTAAAGAGAAATATTTAGTTAAAGAAACTGGTTCTAAAAGAAAATTAAATAATTAAAGGGACACCAGACAATATTTGATAGAAGCATTTTAAAGGGACTTTAGGCGTAATATGAAGTAACACTTTATAAACGGTACTTTTTAAACTTTTGTCCGATATTATAATTATATTTGAACTTTTGTCCGATATTATAATTACATTTAAACCGTTGTCCAATATTATTATTATATTTAAACCGATGTCCGATATTATAATTATATTTGAACTTTTGTCCGATTTTATAATTATATTTGAACTTTTGTCCGATATTATAATTATATTTAAACCTTTGTTCGATATTATAATTATATTTAAACCTTTGTCCGATATTATAATTATATTTAAACCTTTGTCCGATATTATAATTATATTTGAACTTTTTTCCGATATTATAGTTATATTTAAACCTTTGTCCGATATTTTAATTATATTTAAACCTTTGTCCGATATTATAATTATATTTAAACCTTTGTCCGATATTATAATTATATTTAAACTTCTGTCCGATATTATAATTATATTGAAACCTTTGTCCGATATTAAAATGATGATGAATGATGTAAACTTTGAGGAAGGCACGTTCATTTTTTTATCAAGAAATATTTTATTTAGTTTTGGTCGGATGTCCATTTAAAAATAGAAATTAATGTTTTCCAACTGGTACAATACTTTCAAAAAAAAGCTAAAAAAAAATTTTTTTCAAAAAAAAAATAAGAGAATGAAATTTGATATATTAAATAATACCTGTGTGCTAACTGAATTGAATTCAGTCCATTCTAAAGATTCTCCCTGCAAAAAAAATATAATATACATAATACATATATAATTTATGATATTATTAAGAAATAAAGGGTGTATGAAGAAATATTTTTCTTGACTGACTTAATGATAGATATTTTTTAGATGATACATATTTTTGCCTTCACAAAGAAAATTATTGTTGCCTCAAAACTAACTGTACTAGCTACAAAAATAAACTTTAATTGTAAAAAAAATGTAAGACTGCAGTTTGCTTGTAGTAATCTAGATCCCATTAAATAGTTTTAACCAGAAACTCAGAAACCTCTCAGAAATATTGGAGGAAAAAAGAGTTTAAAATGTTTAAGTGCAAAACATTATATTTGTCATCTTCCAGAAATGACGTATTGATTATTGTAATCAATAAAACAATTTCTGGAGAAAAGTATAAAATAATCACCAACTGAAGAAAGGGAAGTATAAAATAATCCAACTAAAGAATCATTATTTTTGTCATCTTCCAGAAATGGCGTATTGATTATTGTAATCAATAAAACAATTTCTAGAGAAAAGTATAAAATAATCACCTACTGAAGAAACGGAAGTATAAAATAATCCAACTGAAGAAAGGGAAGTATAAAATAATCCAACTGAAGAAAGGGAAGTATAAAATAATCCAACTGAAGAAACGGAAGTATAACATAATCCACAACTGAAGAAACGGAAGTATAAAATTATCCAACTGAAGAAAGGGACTTTAGAAAAGATAAGACGCAGTTTCCATTTTTAGAATAAATGTCATTGTCTGTTTCAATACTGTGATATTTAGAGCATTATCGGATCATCAATGAATGAGATATCCATCATCTTTTTAGAAGTTGATTATTTTTAACTGTGGTTTCTCTGTCAAGTGATGCGAACTTCTGCTTCGGAACCATTGGTGGAAATTGGCAGACATAGTTATTAAACTAGAAAATTGACGATATCTTTCTCAGGATGTTTCAGAAAAATGCTAGAAGGGTACTGTTGTGAATCTTGCGTGCCTCTCTTTTTTTTTAATTAAAGGTTACAATAAATGAGTCAATAGTCCCTTAATTACCTTAATTACCTGTTTTATTTGCACAATATAATGATTAACAGGAGCAAAGTTCAAATTAGAAGGAGGAATCCAGGATAGTAAAACACTCCTGCACAAAAAAAACTATGTAATTTCATTATTTCATACATCAAATTTATAATTTCCAAAGAAACTGAACACTCGTCCACTCCTGTATGCCAAGTCCATTAGCGCCTGATCCAATCAGGGTTCAGTCATGTGTTTGTTGTCTATTCTGAACCAATAGAAATAGTATGGCGGTAACATCTGGTAACATCTATCTTTCTATCTAGCTCATTATCCAATCAGAGTTATAAATCCTTCAAGCGGCGCTATCAGTAAATGGAAATATTTACTTCTACTGAAACTATGGTGCGTCGCAAATATTTCGGCATTGCATCGGATATTTTAAACTATGAATTCTACCAGATCAAATATAGAAGGTGAAACCAGTGTGTGAGAGGTCCATTATCGAAATTGTAAATTTTTTAATTGAGAAATATTAATTTAAATAGACATTTTATAATTTACATTTCTTACAACCTAGACTCAATCTTTTCTCTTTGTCACTGCAACACTTCCAATTGTTGGGATCTAAGCTTATTGTCAACTTTACAAATAATTTGGGACCAAGTAAAGAAATGAAATTTTGCCACAAACCTTTATATTTTATACTTCCTTTATCTTTGCAACCTGATAGTGCAAATCTTAAATATTTCATACCTAGACTATTCGATCTAACAGAACTTATAGTTTGAAATATCATGGTCTACGAGTTTAGATAATCAGAGTTAGTGGAAAAAACTCAGTTGCTTTCTTCAATTTGAAACAGTAAACTTTTGAACCTGTAAACTTCAAAAATTGAAAATTTAAAAATTGGGAACATTATAAAATAATATATAAACAAGAATAACGAAAAATTTATTTAATATTACTTTCTAATTTACACAAATATAAATATAAAAATAGTTGAAAATTTCAAGATTTTATTTTATAAAAACGTTTTTGAACTAACCTTGAATCGAATGCCATAATTAAGGGTTGGCCCGGAGGGGAGGTTACATCTGAAATAAGAAATTTTAAAGTGACTGACAGTGTAATTTGTCACCCTCCATGCAAAGATGGCAATGCCATTCACAACGGTACCCTTTAAAGCTTTGTCTGATCAAGTATGAATTAGATTTCCATATTTTTATTTTAAAAACTATTTATTTTGATTTGTGGCTTCTCTGCAAAAATGACTTGCGCATTTCTTGCTTGTATAAGAAAGACTGAAAAAATTATCAGGATTCGGGATTGAACAATTTTCGAATCAGAAAAACGACTTTATCTTCCACATTTTTGATCAGATTAAGATTTCAAGAGTACTGTTGTAAATCGAGCATTGCCATCTGCGCATAGAGATAAGAATGATGATTGCTGTATTTTTACTGATTTGTTCAAATTTCGCGAACAATCTCTTTTTAGCTAATATTCTAAATGAAGGGTTGTCCTCAGGAGTCTGGATAAAATCTCCGTAATATTGAGATGTATTTAAATATTTTCATTTTACAAAAGCTTCGAACTTTTGAATACGTAATATTTTAACTGTCAAAACTTTGGGATTTGAGTTTAATATTGAGTTTGACTTAGTGCGTCCTTTAAAGAGTTCATAGCCAGCTCAGAATTTAGTCTGAGGTTTAAGGTTTTGTGTTGGAAAGTGCTAATATACCACAATTGATTTCGATATTCACTGTGACAACTGTTAAAGTTGAGTGCATTATCCTCAATTTCAATTATTCCTGTTGGGTTCTGACCTCAAGATACCCAAGCTATAGAGAACCAGGCAGCTATGAAAATACTGCTTAAATTTCCCAAATATACTGCAAGTCGACTTTGAAGTTTTTACAACCCCTTGGACCTTGGTTTTACATTACTGACCCAATCATACTATGCGCTTGATTTTAGATTTAGTTGAAAAAGAGTAATTAGAGAAAAACTGATAGATTTATGCGTAAGAGCATGAACACTTGGGATTCCTGTGAAGAGTATAGTTAACTCAATCCTTTGGATGACAAAAGATAGGAATAAATCATATATAAAACAGAAAAAATGCTTAATCAAAGGATTACAAATAAATAATATCTGACCTCTATATTCCTTGCCTTTTCTTTAAAAAACCTCTTCAATGTGAAGAACATAGAGTTTTAAACTATTGCATCGATTCCGTTTGCTGACATTTCTCCAATATATGCGATTATCTAACTCTCTCTGACGCCACAATAAAAGTTTTAGCATTTTGCACTTTGGTATTTTTAATGCGGTCAAGGCTTCAACTAACTTGAGATTGAGAACTAGAACAACTTTATAGAACATTAAAAATACATACTAGCATTTAGAAAATGAACAAATTATTGTATTTTATAAACTTTTCTGCCAAATCAAGGATGTAATGCAAGGAAAGTTATTTCAGAAGTGTACGCATCTTTTGTACTGCAGTGTACTGTCTCTGGGCGGTAATGTAAACACAAGACGGATGTCGAAGCCTTACATGGGATCCCATCTTTCACATAAAAAATCAATGAAATATTCTGGTCAAAGGAAACTAGTATGTGAATTATCAAAATTATCAAATTTAATGCTTTTAACCCCCTCGGACACTAAACGAACACTGGTGCATCTATTCATGTTTACAAATTCCGCCCAAAGAGAACTGGTTTCAATATGTACGCAGAGTATACGCGACAGCAATTAACTTTCTTTGCATTATAACCTTGTGTCAAATTAGCTTAGAACAGCTGAATACATGTATATGCATCAAAGTGGAAATATAAAGTTTGCTAGCTTTTATATTTACTAGCCTTAGAGGGCGCTTCGCGCCCATCTTCTAAATTAATTGTGAAAATGTTCTCTTTGTGTACATCGTAAAACAAAACAAAAATAATTCGCGGATTTTCACAAAAAATTTCGTGGATTTTCAAAATTTTAAAAAATTTAATGAAGATCGCATTTTGATGGAGACAAATATTTTAAATTTCAATCATTCATAAACCTTCCCTGGGGTCCCCAGATGTCCCACAAAAAATTTGGGCCCGATCAGTTCAGCCGTTTTGACGTTTATTGGATACAAACAGACAGACAGACAGACAGACAGACAGACAGACAGACAAACAGACAGACAAGCCAAATTTATATATAGATGTACTTATATTACTATTTTTAAATGGACTGTACACCTAATTATAAAGTTACCGTTTAACTGTATAGTTGCATATTCGATGCACAATTATACCCTTTTAAACTTTGTCTGGTAATCCTTGAACTGAGAACAGGGTGTAATGCAAGGAAAGTTAATTGCTGTCGTGTATACTCTGCGTACATATTGAAACCAGTTCTCTTTGGGCGGAATTTGTAAACAATAATAGATGCATCATTGTTCATTTAGTATCCGAGGAGGTTGAAAGCATTAAATTTTGATAATTTTGATAATTCAAATAATATTTT
This sequence comes from Eurytemora carolleeae, assembly GCF_000591075.1. NCBI lineage: Eukaryota > Metazoa > Arthropoda > Copepoda > Calanoida > Temoridae > Eurytemora > Eurytemora carolleeae. Next base: position 58,252 of record NW_019396739.1, read on the forward strand.
CCTATGACCAGAATATTTCATTGATTTTTTATGTGAAAGATGGATCCCATGTCCGGCTTCGACATCCGTCTTATGTTTACATTACCGCAGTACAAAAGATGCGAACACCTCCGAAATAACTTTCATTACATTACATCCTTGAACTGAGATATCTGATGAAAATTAAGTGCCTTCGATTATGTGGCCTTTTCCATGTGAAGATGCTCTTTACATCGTACACTTTATCACTCAATTTTTAGCCAGAAAAATACGGATTTCCCAATTTCGATGAAAAAAGGTTTATGATTACCGTTGTAAATCAGATGTACATTTCTATAAACGGGGGTAACTTGAAATTACATGTACAGCTCCTTTTAACTTTAGAGTACAATATTAATGTTTCAATAAGAAATATAAATCTATAAAAAGACCATGTATTCATTTTTTTGTTATATACAGGGTTTGCCACAAAGGATGACACTTGAAAGACGACTGTATGTATTTTATCATCTGTTTTGTTTCTAACAATCATGCAACTGTATCTTGCTTTTTTTCTCTGCAAAATCATTTGTTGTACTTTTAAAAGAGTATATAAAAGAACAAACTCAACCCACCTATTGAATTATATTCAAAGAGTTTCAGGTCGTCATTAAAGTCTCATACATTGTGGGTAACCCTGTATAAGTACCTTGAACTGCTAAATTATATCGAAGACGGGGCACTGTGCTGTTATTCACTAAACAGAAATATTCACCAGAATCTATACTTTCAACTCCTACAATCCAAACCAAATATTCCAACAATATTTTCAAACTATATACAGAGCGTCCCATATCATATCGGATTATCTCCACGCTTTAGAGCCAAAAATATGAACATAATACTCAAAAACCTAGTATTTTCTTCTACAAAATTATTACATTGGCCTTTATACATTATTTTAAAATGATTAATTAATTAAAATTTCCGATTAGTCGCGAAAACCGTAGTTTAGAGCAAATAACGATCCGATATGATGTGGGACACCCAGTATATATATATGTAGCTGCACAATATTTCTTAAACCTAATCCAAACCAAATATATTCAAACTCCTAACCTGATTTAAACGAAATATATTTAAACTCTAAACCTGATCCAAACCAAATATATCAAAATCAAAATCTCATCCAAACCAAATTAATTTAAACTCTCTAAACCTGATCCAAACCAAATTTATTTAAAATTTTGACGTGATCCAAACCAAATATATTTAAAATGTCTAAACCTGATCCAAACCAAATATATTTAAAATGTCTAAACCTGATCCAAACCAAACATATTTAAACTCTTTAGACCAGGTCCAACCCAAATATATTCAAACTCCTAACCTGATTTAAACAAAATATATTGAAATCAAAATCTGATCCAAACCAAAGGCAAATATTTAAAGCATCTGAAACAGATCCAATTTCCAAACCAAATATATCAAATCTAAACCTGATCCAAACCAAATATATTTAAAATCTCTAAACCTGATCTAAACCTAACCTAATTAAACTCTCTAAACCTGATCCAAACCAAATTTATTTAAAAATTTTACGTGATCCAAACCAAATATATTAAAACTCTGACAGTCCGATTCATACCAAATATATAAAAACTCTTTGAACTTATATATTTTTAACCGAATATAAAGTAACTCTTTTTAAAGTTTACTTCCGAAGCAAATGTTTTGTTTAATTAAAACCTTTTTTCTTTTCCAACAAAGACTTAAAGCTAAAAATCTAAATTTTAATCATTTTCTTGTATACTGATTCTTTCTTAAGTTTTGTAATTTAAAATTTATAAACTTTTATTGAAGTATAGTTTTAAACTATTTGGGTTTCCTTGAATTTTTAAATTGTAACTCGACTGTTCTCTCACTACTTGAAACCTAAAGAAATGTGAACACAATCCTACATAAACATTTTTTTTTGTTTCATTAAAGAAAAAATCTGCATAATTTTTCGGATTCAAAAAAACATTCAGGTTAAAAGAGCTTTTTTGAAAATGTTTTATCACACTCGTATTATTTGAAAAACTACGGCGATACTCCCCCATTTAAAGGTTTAAAGGTTTAAAGGTTTAAAACCTTTGATTTTAAAAGGATGACAGACTTTTCCTTATTTATCTTTTTTTGCAAGCTGTTTATAATTAAGGAATATTATTATTCAGATACTTTCTATATTTCAGATTTTCCAGAAATAAATGTGACGTCATTCGCGTTCAGCTCACACAGTGCGCTATCGTACACTCCAATTTTACGACATTTTAAAGATAAATAAACTGAGTTCTCTGTCCTCGATGATCAGTGAAAGGTTTAAAGGGTAACATTGTGAATTGATCGTGACTGTAAAAATACCTGGATTGTATGAAGAGAGGATTTTTCAGAATTCCCTCCTGTGTAGCAACCGATATTTCCTAAATTATACATTTTTATTTTTGTATTTTTATACTTTTTATACTTTTAATACTTTTTATACTTTTAAAGAAAAATCGTTAATTAAAGGGACGGTCACCTTAATTTCAAGAGATCCTCCATGCAAAGATGGCAATGCCAGATTCAAAACTGTACCCTTGAAACACTTATCTGATCAAAACTGTACCCTTGAAACACTTATCTGATCAAAACTGTACCCTTGAAACACTTATCTGATCAAAACTGTACCCTTGAAACACTTATCTGATCAAAACTGTACCCTTGAAACACTTATCTGATCAAAAATAAGTAAAATATTGTCGTTTTTCTAGGTTTAAAAGTGGTTATTTGTGATAATTCAGATAAACGTATTAAGGGTACCGTTGTGAATCGGAAATTGCCAAGTTTGCATTGAGGGTCCCTTGAGATTACACTAGCATTACAAAATACATATTAAGGGTAATTTCTCTTTAGAAAAATGTGAAAAAGTAATAAAATCAATTTGTGAGTCTTTTTCCATCTAATTCTGACGACCACTGTATGCACATGTTTTAGGACTCCCTTTCAACTCAATTAACTAGTGATTTTATGAAAAATTATGATAAATAATCTTTGATTTTTATAAACGAAGGTTTTCGATCTTTAGAATTGCAAAAAGCATTTGACTCCAAGGTTTACCAGAGCTGAAAACTCTTGCATTTAATTATGGATACCATTAATCCCGATTACTTAATCTTGATTTTCACTGAGGACACTTTTGATTTCAGCTTAATCCTCTATTTTGAATATCCCTGCTGGATAACGACCAATGAGAGTTCTCTCATTGATTTCGCGCAATATTTCTCAGCTTCTGATTGGCTCGGTTTCTACATTCGACACGCCATGATTGGTTGCATTTTAGACACTTTACTGGATATTTTAATGTAAGTAAATTGATAAACAGAGAAGATTAAAGCATTGATCTCGATATTCACGATTAAAAAATTTTCAGCTAAGGTTGCACCACGTGATTTGAATACATGAACATGTTAATTTTTCCCTGTATGTAGAAATCAGCAAAATATCATTATTTCCAGACAAAAACTTGTTTTTAGATTTATACTGCCCCAATGAACAGATAGTTTCCCTCAACCTTAGGTAAGGTAAAATATATGAAACTAGAAAAAAAATTTTGATAAAAAAAATTTCGATTTTTGAAAAAAAGATTATTTCTTTAGCCTGTTACCACCGTGGTATTCTAAACTTCCCTCAAAAAATGTCAGCCCATTTGGTACAACCGTTTGGCCAGCTACCACGGCTATATATATATATACATCCAAATATATTTAAAGAATCAGCTTCAAATTAAAACATTGAATATATATTTCAGAATCCCATAATGTTTCATGCCTTGCCTGAGTATACAAATATATTTATATAAGCGAAGAGCTTTATTTAAAAAAAAAAATCACGAGGTGGGGGGGGGGGGGAATTATAATATCTAAATGAAAGGAAAGAGGTGCCTATAACCTTACAGAAAGAGATAGGGGAACCTTAAAACTAAAGAAGAGAGGGCGGGGGTACCTTGAACTGAGATGAACCAAAGCATCCCCGACATTTCCAGAGTGTGTTGGAGACTTGATCTCCAGGTTCTACTGGACACAGGAGAAGTAGTTCCTCTCCTCTACCCTCCAATCTTCTCTCAACCCTGATATCCAGGGTTCCTCACAGTTCAGGGGCGTATTAGAGGTTTAGCCAATGGGATCGAGTGTACAAAAGTCCGATTCACTTTAAGCTTGTTGAATTTTGGCAATTTCCATTTTTTAGCTGGACATAAACGCACAACTTACTTCAATAGTGAAAATGATCAATTTTAAGTTAGAAAAAAAGGGATAACTCCAGCTTTTTTGCTCATATAAAGTTTTAAAGGAAACACTTCATGTAAAGGGAATTTCAAGTGACCCTCCTTGTCCGAATCACTGAGGTACCGTAGTCTGATCAAGAATGAATAAGCTATCCATTGTTTTTCTCTTTCAAATTTGATTATTTTCAAATCTGGTTTCTCTGTGAAATCGACTTGCGGATTTCAGAATGAGGTAAAGAACTATTTTTAAGGAACCCTGCCTTACATCATCCATCCTCCCCTCCTCCTGGAGGACCATCCTCCTCTCCTCCTGGAGGACCATCCTCCTCTCCTCCTGGAGGACCAGCCTCCTCTCCTCATGGAGGACCAGCAGCCCTGAGGTTAAAACTTTATTTTAAATCTGTTCATAACGCACTCCGTCGGTTCCCCTCGACCCATGGTAGCTGTTTTCTGTACGTTGCCGGACATAGACACTTTAAGAGGTTTAAGAGATTCTTTTTTTTAAGAGGTTCTTTAAATGTTTTCGGTTACTTCTTTCATTAAAGAAACTCTCCTCAGTATAGCAAGTGTCTCTGCAATTAAAGAGACTCTCCTAAGTATATCAAGTGTCTCTGCAATTAAAGAGACTCTCCTAAGTATAGCAAGTGTCTCTGCAATTAAAGAGACTCTCCTAAGTATATCAAGTGTCTCTGCAATTAAAGAGACTCTCCTAAGTATAGCAAGTGTTTCTGCTATTAAAGAGACTCTCCTAAATATATCAAGTGTCTCTGCAATTAAAGAGACTCTCCTAAGTATATCAAGTGTTTCTGCAATTAAAGAGACTCTCCTAAGTATATCAAGTGTCTCTGAAATTAAAGAGACTCTCCTATCGAATTCAGTGTCTCTTAAAATTAAAAAAAATCTTTAAAATATAATTTGTGACTTTTCAATTAAAGTGGCACTCTTAAAAATAAAGGAATTGAGTTTTTGCCACAAACTCTAATTTTTAATCCGTATATCTTTGCAACCCAATGTCGCCTACCGTAGATATTTCAAACTATGAATATTGTTAGATCAAAATGTCTAAGTTTGAAATATCAAAGGTATACTGCACCATCAGGTTCCAAACATAAAGGATTTAGAAAGTCGGAGTTTGTGCCAATAACTCAGTTCCTTTAGACAAATTTCTTTTACATAAACCACCTTTGATTTGAATTTTAAAGTAATAATTTGTTTTTAATGAGAAATAGTATTTGGAAAACATTTTCTCAAAATGTTTAGAAATGTTTATCTTTCTCTCTTTATAACTATAAGTGTGTTCAGTACTATTCAGATATTTTGATATTAAACGTGTTAAGTAGTTTTCCACAAGTAACGCTTTTCTTCTTCAATATAATTTTGAGGATGTCTGTAAACTCTGCAATTTTTTGACATTTTAACGAAAAATCTGTGAAATAATTTGAATTTTTATAAAGCTTTGTTTTTCCATTTACAGAGAATAAAATTCACTCAACAAAGTTTTACGTTTAACTCACCAATACTGTTGTATATGCTGTTATATACGGTAAAGATGAAGGTAGCTCTTAGCTTCATGTGATCGAAGGTTTATACGGTTTAAGCTGCTTCAGCTACCCCTGGAGGATTTAGATCTTCAGATAAAGATGCTACTAGAAGCTACTTTAACCTAAGCCAGCTGAACTGCTTCTGAAAAGTAAAACTGCTGCTACTGTAGGATAGAGCTACTGAAGCTGATTGAGCTGCTATTCGTGGTTTCGTGATGTTTTCTGGAATATGAAGGAAAACAACCATTAAGGGAGGGGTGTTGGGGAAACCACTGTTAAATTAGGAATTAGAGAGATTAATGAGGATTATATGAACATACTGCTGGTGTACATTTATATACAGAGAACACACACACAGCACGAGAAACTTAAGTAAATTAAAATCTTATACGTTTTAAAATCATTACTTCTCTCATTAAAGAGATATTTAGAAGAAGAAAATATTTTAAATGTTTTATGTGTGTAACCGGATAAATTTGATTTTCTTATATATGTGTGTAAAATTAAAACTAGAGGATTGTATTTGTGTGTTTGGACTTTTGGATATTTTAATTTTAAAAAGGTCAAGAAAAAAAGTCGACATTTATTACTTTCGAAAATGTACCAATTTAAACAAAAGAGAAACACAAATTTTAAACGATTTTTAATGGCGACTTTCAGGGCAACAGTCAACCATGAATAGCCTGGGGGGGGGGAGCGTCCCACGCCCCTCCCATTAAAAAAAGGCCTTAGAGAATAGGTATAAAATTAAAATGCATATTCAAAGACCAATTTTTCAACGCCAGCTCATTGAAAAAAATTAGACAGATAATTCTAATAGATTGAAAAATAGTTGAAAAAGCCAAAAAAAAGGGTAAAATTATAATTTTTTTTTAAACAGATATCCAATTGTGACAAATGTTTCTACATTATTTTTTTTAGGAATTTTTAAAAATATAATTTTTAGATCTGTAGCTTTAGTCACAAAAAAGTTAATGGCCATTTTAGATTTTTTTTACACAGACTGGACTTTTTACCGCCCTGTACCCTGCCCTATGCATTAAAAAAATTGACAGAAAAATCCTTTAGATTAACTTTTCATTAAAAGTCACAAAATTTCACGGTAATAGTGACAAAAATGAGAGTGCCAGGACAAAAAAAAAAATATAGGGCCGGCCTGTTTAGGGTTAAAAGCTAAAATAGTTAATGGAAGAAGCCTAGATTTTATTAAACTTCTTTAAATAAATTAGTAAAAAAATACTCTACAGATTGACCCCGAGAAGTAAAACGTATTCAATGACCTTTTCAAATGACGAGTTCATGATAGCCCAGGTCATAGAACAAGCTGTAACTTGCTGTGACTACGACTATGATTTCCAGACATAGCTCTGAGCTCTGAGCTCTGATTTCAAAATTGGATCACACCTCGTTCATTAGTCTCAGGTCATAGCATTTGATACCTGTGACTTCGAGTCGCAGCTAAGCTGTAATCCAAGCTGCGAAGTCATAGAAATTTGACAGCTTAAATTAAAATCTTACTGGGCATTTGCACAAAAAGCGATCTCTTTAATAAAGTCGTCTTTTAAATAAGGACTAAATCTTTACAAAAAAATAATTGTATGACAAAATTTTAAAATACTAAATTCTGAAAATTTCATCATATTCTGTTGACAAATTTGTCTAAAAGTTTTTTGATTTTCTGCAGATGAATATGCAATTTCCATTTTTTTTATTCGTAAAATTCATCCCCCCCTGGACCCAACGCCCCCCCCCCCTTTAATTTCCTCAAACACCAACAAATTTTTTTGAGCAATCTATACTAATATATCTATGAGGATTATTTACACCATTTTAAAAACACAAAGAGTAAAACTATAGATAGTATTTATTTATAGTATTTTTAAAAATAAATAAGAGGCAAGGACACAAGAGACAAGATGGTGTTACAAAAATATTTAATAAACAGATTGAATGGAAGGATTGAATGGAAGGGTTGAATGAAAGGAGAATGCAAGGATTGAATGAAAGGGTTGAATGAAAGGATTGAATGAAAGGATTGAATGGAAGGATTGAATGGAAGGATTGAATAGAAGGGTTGAATGAAAGGATTGAATAGAAGGATTGAATGTAAGGGTTGAATGAAAGGATTAAATGGAAGGATTTAATGGAAGGATTGAATGAAAGGATTGAATGAAAGGATTGAATGAAAGGATTGAATAAAAATATATAAGAAAAGGATTTAATGGAATGATTGAACGGAAGGATTGAATAGAAGGATTGAATGGAAGGATTGAATGGAAGGATTGAATGTAAGGATTGAATGGAAGGATTGAATGTAAGGATTGAATAAAAATATATAAGAAAAGGATTGAATGGAAGGATTGGACGGAAGGATTGAATAGAAGGATTGAATGGAAGGATTGAATGTAAGGATTAAATGTAAGGATTGAATGGAAGGATTGAATGGAAGGATTAAATGGAAGGATTAAATAAACCCGGAATCCTTGCTTCCTATCAGACCAAGAGAGTTTCTCCGACTGTTCTAATTCTTGTGTGTGTCTCTCCTCCACTCCGTGTTGAATACAGAACCCGGAGCTCAATATAACCAGCTACTGCAGGACTCTTTAACTCAAATCTCAATCCTTAACTATACATTTAATTCCAGGTAATCTGTACAACTAATAGTTTAAGCAATTAGAATGTATATAGAATATATATATATTAGAATGTATATGAAATGTATATATATTGGATTGTATATAAAATGTATATATATTGGATTGTATATAATATATATATATATTGGATTGTATGTTAGAATTCTTACTTCTCATGGTCATGAAAATACACTTGCATGGGAACACAGCTTTGCCTGACACTAAACTTTCTTTATAAATGTATTTACGGTTCTATTTGAAAAAAGCCTAAATCAAATAAATGCAATAAAAAATCTTATAATTCTTGACGGTAGTAAGAAATGGAGATGGATCTTATGTTACCCTAATCAACATCAATATCAACATTCAGCATGCCGACCTCCCTAATGAACGATCTATGTATTTTTTATCTGATAATTACTGGGTTTTGATTTTTAAAATATTTTTCTTTTCCCCCTAGTGGTTGTTGTGCACCCCCTCTAGTGGTTGTTTTGCACCCCCTAGTGGCTGTTGTGCACCCCCTCTATTGGTTGTTCTGTACCCCCTCTAGTGGTTGTTGTGTACCCCTCTAGTGGTTGTTCTGCCCCCCCTCTAGTGGTTGTTCTGTACCCCCTCTAGTGGTTGTTGTGTACCCCTCTAGTGGTTGTTGTGCACCCCCTCTAGTGGTTGTTCTGTACCCCTCTAGTGGTTGCTGTGTACCCCCTCTAGTGTTGTTGTGTACCCCCTCTAGTTGTTGTTCTGTAACCTCTCTAGTGGTTGTTGTGTACCCCCTCTAGTGGTTGTTCTGTACCCTCTCTAGTGGTTGTTGTGTACCTCCTCTAGTGGTTGTTCTGCACCCCCTCTAGTGGTTGTTCTGTACCCCCTCTAGTGGTTGTTGTGCACCCATCTAAAAAAACGGGTTTTAATTAATTTCTAATAAAGCTCGATCATCTATTTGAATGATATTTTCTTCCATGAAATACATTTTTTTATATTTTAAAACTGTTTTATATTTTAAAACTGTTTTTATATTTTAAAACTGTTTTTTATATTTTAAAACTGTTTTTATATTTTAAAACCGTTTTTTATTTGATTTCTATTTCATTTACATAAAGTGTATTAGAAATTTTCCAACTTAAAAACTTTTAAAGTTTTGATAAGCAATTTAGTTTATTTAAAAAATACTAAAATTGTATTTGCTATAAAGGGTTGAAATTTTATAGACGACCAAATAGATTCTAGTACAATAGATGTCAACGCAGAATTTGTACACTAGTACAGCTGTATTCTGACGTCACAAGTGTCAATTAAGTTTTTATGTCCGACAAAATTTTTTATAAAAGTAATAATTTTAGAACATAGTGCTTTTCATTACACTTTTTTATTTAATCTTGGAAAACATGTGAAAAAATTTCGTTTTCCTTGTTATATTTGACATTTGTGACGTCGTGAATAATTGGTACATTTCTCTGTTGCCACCTATTATACTTGATAATTTATTTGGCGACGACTTTACAGATTTGATTTTCCCAACTTCGTTCAATTTAAATTTTGAAATTTGAAATTTCAGATTTTCCTATTGCTCATCAGGGAGGGGGGGTCATTTTTTAGGGGTGAAACATTTTTTGGAATCATTTTAAAGAACCATGCAAAATAATAATCTTTTAGAAATTCTAAAACATGTTTACATAGGTATATTTCACAAAAATCTAAAATAATGATTTTTAACAATTAATTTGCTTCTTTTTTTCTATTTAATGAGCAGGGGGCTATGGGGTTACAGCCACAGACCCCAATGGCTCCTGAGCCCCCCCCCCCACCCTAGAAAGAATTTTTTTAAAGCCCCCTCCCTCCTGGATAAATTTCTGTATGCGCCCCTGGCCTGTAAACTATGTTTGCAGTACAGCTAGTGAACAACAAATATAATTCTAAAACTGGTTTTGGTATGTTTAATAATAATAATAATAAATAAAATGACAACATAAATTATTGCTGCTTCTAGTGAACATTTATGTTATTATGTTAGCGGAGACTGTGCTAGTTTACCTTCTTAGTAATCCGGTAATATTGTGAGAGATTTAATCATCTTTGTGTTCTTATTTTATAGATTGTTTTAATCTCGTGATAATGATATTTTGACATCTGAAGATGTGAGATAAAATGTATATTTCACTCTCCCTGTAGTGTCCCACTCCTCTCTCGTGCAGTGTCCCACTCCTCTCTCTCTGCAGTGTCCCACTCCTCTCTCTCTGCAGTGTCCCACTCCTCTCTCCCTGTAGTGTCCCACTCCTCTCTCTGCAGTGTCCCACTCCTCTCTCTGCAGTGTCCCACTCCTCTCTCTGCAATGTCCCACTCTTCTCTCTCTGAAGTGTCCCAAACCTCTTTCTCTGCAGTGTCCCACTCCTCTCTCTGCAGTGTCCCACTCCTCTCTCTGCAATGTCCCACTCTTCTCTCTCTGAAGTGTCCCACTCTTCTCTCTCTGCAGTGTCCCACTCCTCTCTCTGCAATGTCCCACTCTTCTCTCTCTGCAGTGCCCTAATCCTCTCTCTGCAGTGTCCCACTCTTCTCTCCCTGTAGTGTCCCACTCCTCTCTCTCTGCAGTGTCCCAATCCTCTCTCTGCAATGTCCCACTCTTCTCTCTCTGCAGTGTCCCACTCCTCTCTCTTAAGTGTCCCACTCCTCTCTCTCTGCAGTGCCCCAATCCTCTTTCTGCAATGTCCCACTCTTCTCTCTCTGCAGTGTCCCACTCCCCTCTCTCTCTGCAATGTCCCACTCCTCTCTCTCTGCAGTGTCCCACTCCTCTCTCTCTGCAGTGTCCCACTCCTCTCTCTCTGCAGTGTACCACTCCTCTCTCTCTGCAGTGTCCTAACCCTCTCTGCAGTGTCCTAACCCTCTCTGCAGTGTCCTAACTCTCTCTGCAGTGTCCGAACCCTCTCTGCAGTGTCCCACTCCTCTCTCTCTGCAACGTCTCCTACTTTCAGTTGTGTCCCACTCCTCTTTCTCTGCATTGTCCCACTCTTTCTCTGTAGTGTCCCACTCTTCTCTCTGCAGTGAATTAAACCTCTCTGTTGTGTCCCATCCCTCTCTCTGCAGTGTCCCACCCCTATTTCTGCAGTGTCGCTCCTGGCAGTATATCCCTCCCCTCTCTCTGCAGAGCGAGACATTCCATACATCCCTCTCTCTGTACAGCGTCACACGTCCCTCTTTCTGCAGTGTCCCACTCTTCTCTGTGCAGTCTTGTCCCTCTCTCTATCAGCAGTGTCCCACACCTTTATCTGCAGTGTCCCACCCCTTCCTGTGCAGTGTCCCACCTCTCTCCCTGCACTGTCCCACCCCTCTCTTTGCAGTGTCCCACCTCTCTTCTTTGCAGTGTCCCACATCTCTCCTCTCTGGAGTGTCCCAACCCTCTTTTTGCTGTGTCCCACCCCTCTTGCATTGCAGTGTCCCACCCCTCTCTGCACAGTGCACAGCGTCCCACTTTTCTCCCTGCAGTGTCCCGCTCTTCTCTCTCCATTGTCCCAGGTCCCTCTCATGTGTCACACCCCTCACGATCCTGTGTCACCCTCTCGCTCCTGTGTCCATTTTAGTCTCTCCTCTCTCTTCTTTCTCCAGTGTCACGTACTCTTCTTTCAAGTGCCCTTTTTTAACCCTATTCCTGCTGGGGGGTGGGGGTCAATTTGACCCCCCCCCTGTAGTTTTTTTTTACATAACTAAAAGTATTGGTCTGAGGCTATTGAAATTTTCTGACTTTTCTTACATACCCAAAGCCCTCCCTTTAGGCCTAAAACCGGGCTTTAATACTAACTGCCTGAGTCCTCAGCAGGCACACTGCCTGAATGACTGCTTTTGCCTGTAACAAACTAAATCTTTGTTTTGACCCACTTTCACTTGTCAGATTTTGATAAAATTTAGCTTTTTGGAAAGCCTATGACATAAGGAAACGGATTGCACAAATTTTGCGAAAAAAAAATTGCAAATTTTTTGCAAACAACCTGTCAAAGGAAATTTGCACATTTTTAGTTATTATTGATTAAAAATCAGGTTATTTAAAATTTTGCAAAATTTTTTGCATATTTGAAATGGCATGGTCAAGGGCTTTTCAAAAATGTAGAATTTTTCATTTTTTGGACAAATTTTTTTTTGCAAACATTTTTACTATATAACTGGATTTTGCGATAAAAAATTAAATTTTTGCAAATTTGCAAATTTGTTTGCAGATTCTAAAAGTAGAGCACAAAAGAGCTTACTAATGATGTATCATTTGTCATATTTGGACATAAAACATGGGATTTATCCTGGTTTTCAAGTACCCCAGCAGTGATAGGGTTCATGTTAAACTCGTCTTTATACTCGATGCGTGTGTCCCACCTTAGTATTGTAAATTGTCTCCCAGCCACTCGCAATTTTCTGTCCAGTGTTCCTCTTTCCACCTATATTGTGCCACGTCCATAATTTCTTTTATAGTCCTTTTCTTATAAAACTTGTCTGTTTTTGATTATATATCTTGAAATATATAATGTATATATATATTTTATATATATATATAAATAATAATATTAGCCTGGGCCCCCAATTCCCTAGAAACCAATGTGACGCGGTCCGACCTTGCTTCCTCCTAGCCAGGATTGCCTCCTGGCAGGTTCAGGTGTTTAATCCGTGCTGGATTTTCTGTTCCAGCACTGGGAAGACCGTGACAGTACAAGGTTGATACTTGTATAGGTGGGACTGGCTGGGACGCAACTCAGTACCGTGAAGCACTAGACTAGCCTATAGATCAGAAGCTTTGTAAATCGTTTCAATATTATTGACTCAGTAGTCAGTACTGAGTAATAGTTGTTCACGTAACTTCGAATTAGGAGGGCCAGAATATTGGAACTTATTTTTATGATTATCAGAAACCGCAGTTTGCGTCATAATTGATAATATACAATATTGCACAGTTAAATCCTTATCTGTTATCATATACTTATAAATAGCATAACACGTATTGTCAAATTTTTGTAATTTTGAGTCATAACTATAATACGATTTTTCAGATACTAATAAAGTGTCAAAATGGACAGTTGTTGTGATAGTATGATTAAATACTTTATGTTTATCATAAATCTTCTATTTGCTGTAGGTTAGTATTATTTTATTAGATTATTACATAAAATATTCTATTTTAATACTCATGTTTGTAATATATGAATATCTGAACTTCATTTGTCCATGTAGTCTATGAACAAGTGCTTTTTCCCAAGGTTTTAATGTGTAACAGATGATTCTACTATAGTTGAAAAATTATAAATGCATTAAAAAAAGTTAATTTTTAAAAATATCCTTTTTATCCTAGTTGGTCTGGCGCTGATCGTGATAGGAGCATATATTCAAATTGCCGCCAAGGAGTTTCTGGATTTTCTCTCTGATAATTATTTGAACACACCAATTTTCATCATTATTATAGGTAAAAAAAAAACTTATTTTCATCATTATTATAGGTAAAAAAAAAACTTATTTTCATCATTATTGAAGGTGAAAAACCAACTTATTTTCAATATTTAAAAAGTCCAAGGCCTTCTGCGTTAATAGCTTTGCTAAATTTCTGAAGTTTATACAAGCGTTATTTCAAAAAGGTTTGTGTTTAGTTGCACATTGGCGTATTCATGAATTATCACTATTTCACTAAATGTGATAAGCAAGGAGAGTTGTTTTCTAGACAAATTTTGAATACTTGTACAATTTTGTAACCTTTGCCTCCCATAGAATTATTATTAACTAAATTTATTCTCGAATAAAAATCAAGATTTTAGTCCCACAATGACTAGTTTAAAATGCTTTGTGAAATATTTATTGTTCTATAAACTTTAACTTTTCTAAATATCTGGTGAAAGGATTTTAGCTAATCCTACACGGTCACTAACGTAGAATGATTTTGGAAAGATTTAAGTGATTTGGAAATTCTAAGTTAACAACAACGTTTCTGAAATTCAAGTTTCAGAATTTCAGGGATAATACACATTCAGGAAATAGACGGGGTTTTATATTAATGTTAAAATGTGCATAAGGATAGATAGTTTAATTACACAAAAAAAACTTCGAAATTTTAAGTCTTAAGACAAACTCTGCTAATAAATTGTGTTCCTACTATTGAATTCCTACTAATGGGTTGTTTTTCAGTGATTTTTGGAAGATGCATTCTCGACAGAAATTATTTTATAAATAAAACTCTTTATTTTCTGTTTAAGATTTTAAGAAAAGAGGAATAATTTAAATAACTGCTAGAACTGTGATAATGAAAAGCTCAAACAAATTTGTTTAAGGATGTATTATTTTCGTTGTTGCCTTCTTCGGATGCTGCGGAGCCTGGCATGAGAACACGTGTATGATTTACACCTACGCCGCCATGTTGGGTCTCCTCCTCATTTGCGAGATTGGAGCTGGAATTGCCGCGTTCGTTTTGAAGGGAGAGCTGAAGGATGTTGTCGAGGAGAAAATGGTTCAGGGCATGAAGAATTATAGTAAGTACATTTTTGAGTTAGTTTCCTAATCAGTACAGCCAGCTGGTTACCAAAGAATTTAGAACAATTTGTGATTATTTTTTATTTTGTTTTATCTGTAACGCAAATAAAGAACTGTTTTAAGTGTTGTCATCTATGGTTATTTCTCTTAAGATGCTCCTGGCTATGACGGTGTGACTAATGCCTGGGACGTAATGCAGCAAGATCTGAACTGCTGTGGTTCCAGCAATTATACAAACTGGTTCCAGTATACACCTAACCAGGTTCCAGACTCATGCTGCCAGGTTAGTTTTGGTTCTAGTATACACTTAACCAGGTTCCAGACTCATGCTGCCAGGTTAGTTCTGGTTCTAGTATACACCTAACCAGGTTCCAGACTCAAGCTGCCAGGTTAGTTCTGGTTCCAGTATACACCATAACCAGGTTCCAGACTCATGCTGCCAGGTTAGTTCTGGTTCTAGTATACACCTAACCAGGTTCCAGACTCAAGCTGCCAGGTTAGTTCTGGTTCCAGTATACACCAAACCAGGTTCCAGACTCATGCTGCTAGGTTAGTTTTGGTTCCAGTATACACCTAACCAGGTTCCAGACTCATGCTGCCAGGTTAGTTCTGGTTCTATACACCTAACCAGGTTCCAGACTCGTGCTGCCAGGTTTATTCTGGTTCCTGTATACACCAAACTAGGTTCCAGACTCATTCTGCCAGGTTAGTTTTGGTTCCAGTATACACCTAACCAGGTTCCAGACTCATGCTGCCAGGTTAGTTCTGGTTCTAGTATACACCTAACCAGGTTCCATACTCAAGCTGCCAGGTTAGTTCTGGTTCTAGTATACACCTAACCAGGTTCCAGACTCATGCTGCCAGGTTAGTTCTGGTTCCTGTATACACCAAACCAGGTTCCAGGTTTATGCTGGTAGGTTCGATTCCAGTGATCTAACTAGGTTTCAGACTCATTCTGCCAGGTTAGTTATGGTTTCAGTATACACCTAACCAGGTTCCATACTCATGCTCCCAGGTTATTTATGGTTTCAGTATACACCTAACCAGGTTCCATACTCATGCTGCCAGGTTAGTTATGGTTCCAGTATACACCTAACCAGGTTCCAGACTCATGCTGCCAGGTTAGTTATGGTTCTAGTATACATCTAACCAGGTTCCAGACTCGTGCTTCTTGGTTAGTTCTGGTTCCAGTATACATCTAACCAGGTTCCAGACTCATTCTCCCAGGTTAGTTCTGGTTCCGGTATACACCTAACCAGGTGTCTTGTTTATGCTGGTAGGTTCTGGTTCCAGAAATCACAACTTTGTTGTGAAAATTTATCTCATTCAATAAAAGCAAACTTATAATTCCATTAACCTTGCAATGTTTTAAGCAACTCTAGTTTTCCTGTCTCTTATCAAACAAACTCATTTTCCCCAATTAAGATTGAGAAGAAGGGATGTGGATCTGATTTATTCCAAAATCAGATTTATCAACGAGGATGTCTCCGGGAGTTCGAGGACAGATTCAAGAGCAACATCGGCATCGTTGGAGGTAACTACATTTTCAGGGCAAATAATTTGTTGGGGTGAAAATATATCGGTTTAACATGGAAAATATTTGTCAGAAAACCAGAACTGTGGAATAGGAAGACGACATTACGACAACTCTTGTTTTTTTGATGCTTCAAAGATAATAGTGTTAATTAGTAACTTATTAATCATTAAGTTAGGGTCTGTTTACATTAGTCTTACTATTGAGTTTTTTTTTGTTCTTACTGTATTTTGAAATTACATAGCTTCATTATTCTTTACTTTAGGAGTTGCCCTAGGAGTAGCATTTGTGCAACTTCTTGGCGTAGTGTTCTCCTGTTGTCTGGGGAAAGGTGTGAGGAAAGGAGAATATGTTTAAAGAAGACGACTTTCTAGATCTGCGATATAAAACTGCTTTCGTATTTTGTGTCTAAAAACATTTATATTTTTTTTGTATTGATTTCCAAAACTTTGACTGATTATTGTGATTAGTTTTCTACCAATATATATTTATACAAATGGACTCTTTTTTGTTAAAGGATGTTTAAGTGAAAATTTGGAATTTGAGTTCCGACAAACCTTTATTGTACGGTATATATTTGAAAGACGTTATTAAATAAAATAATTACATTATTTGGTTTTTCATAAAATTAAATTAACATTCACATGCTTTAGTTTTAATTGGATGATTTTGATTCAGTTAAAGCACATTTTACCGCAAATTAAGCAATCTATTTTAAATGTCAAATGAAACGTGTATTGTTACATGAATTTTAAGTATCTGAACATTTTATGTGCAAGTTTTTTGATGCTGAGAAATTATAATTTATGGGACGAGGGAGGTAACAACCGGACGCCATGAGCCTCTGCTATAAAGACACGAGCCTCACAAAGTTGCTAGGCAGACCAAGACTCCGCTTTGCAGAAATGAGCATGCGCAGTACATCAAAATGTGCCTTTGTAATACACGAGGTTTTTTTAAACTTGTGTTTAAGTTTAAAATTTGTTTTTGAAATTTTTAGACATTATAGTGGCATGAGAGGCTTCTCGAAGATGAGAAGTTTTTATTAATTATCGTAAATAGTGCCTAATTATGACTAATAAGGTGGTTTCTAAAACGTCAAACATTTTTACTCGAAAAGGAAAACATTTAGAACAAAATATGAATTGAATTTTATCTTCTGTAATCTTTAATTTTAGCGTTACCTTTTTTTGAAGTTCAAATTATATCTAAAAAATTTGTATTTATTATTTAAATCTTAACATTTTTCAAAAAACGGTATTGTTTAAATGGGAGTAATTTTAAGAAAAGCTTAAAAAATGACTCATAGTTATCCTGTGTCCGTGTATACTGCTTATATTTATCCTGTATTCGTGTATAACTGCTTGTATCTATTCTGTATTCAAATTTGGTCGTGTGTCCGACGTTAGGTTTAAATTATGTCAGGCTGAAAAGCCTTCACCTCTAGGGGATTGTGATGGCATACCCCTTGTGGGTCAAGGAGCTGTTGGACGCATCCCTAGCTGTATGATATGATATGATACTGCTTTTATATATTCTGTATTCGTGTATACTGCTTGTATATATTCTGTATTCGTGTATACTGCTTGTATATATTCTGTATTCGTGTATACTTTTGCTTGTATATATTCTGTATTCGTGTATATTGCTTGTATATATTCTGTATTCGTGTATATTGCTTGTATATATTCTGTATTCGTGTATTTTGCTTGTATATATTGTCTCCGTGTATACTGCTTGTATATATTCTGTGTCCGTGTATAATGCTTGTATATATTCTGTATTCGTGTATTTTGCTTGTATATATTCTGTATTCGTGTATAATGCTTGTATATATTCTGTATTCGTGTATAATGCTTGTATATATTCTGTGTCCGTGTATAATGCTTATATATATTCTGTATTCGTGTATATTGCTTGTATATATTCTGTATTCGTGTATACTGCTTGTATATATTCCATATTCGTGTATACTGCTTGTATATATTCTGTTTTCGTGTATAACTGCTTTTATATATTCTGTATTCGTGTATACTGCTTGTATATATTCTGTATTCGTGTATAACTGCTTTTATCTATTCTGTGTCCGTGTATACTGCTTATATATATCCTGTATTCGTGTATACTGCTTGTATATATTCTGTATTCGTGTATACTGCTTGAATATATTCTGTATTCGTGTATACTACTTGTATATATTCTGTATTCGTGTATACTGCTTGTATATATTCTGTATTAGTGTATACTGCTTGCATCTATTCTTTATTCGTGTATACTGCTTGTATATGTTCTGTATTCGTGTATACTGCTTGTTTATATTCTGTATTCGTGTATTTTGCTTGTATATATTCTGTGTTCGTGTATATTGCTTATATATATTCTGTATTCGTGTATACTCTTTGTATATATTCTGTATTCGTGTATACTAATTGTACCTATTCTGTATTCGTGTATACTGCTTATACATATTTTGTATTAGTGTATACTGCTTGTATATATTCTGTATTCGTGTATACTGCTTGTATTTATTCTGTATTCATTTATACTGCTTGTATTTATTCTGTATTCGTGTATACTGTTTGAATATATTCTGTATTCGTGTATACTGATTGTATATATTCCGTATTCGTGTATACTGCTTGCATATACTCTATATTCGTGTATACTGCTTGTATATATTCCGTATTCGTGTTTACTGCTTGCATATATTCTGTATTCGTGTATACTGCTTGTATATATTCTGTGTCCGTGTATAATGCTTGTATATATTCTGTATTCGTGTATATTGCTTGTATATATTCTGTATTCGTGTATTTTGTTTGTGTATATTCTGTATTCGTGTATATTGCTTGTATATATTCTGTATTCGTGTATATTGCTTGTATATATTCTGTATTCGTGTATTTTGCTTGTATATGTTCTGTATTCGTGTATACTGCTTGTATATATTGTCTCCGTGTATACTGCTTGTATATATTCTGTATTCATGTATACTGCTTGTATACATTGCTCCGTTTAATGTTCATTGAACTAATTTATGGGTCTAATTGTCGCTGAAAGGTGCAAGGTTACTCTGCATAAGATTTTAAAGTCATAACTAACTGCCTTGAATGCTTATTTACTTTTTGTATAACAGATTTTGTAACTCTGCAGAGTGGGGGTGTTTGCGTCTAAAAGCCACAACATTTGACATGTTTTCTGTCAAAACATTGTGCAAAATTTTTATTCTGACCTAAGTAATAAACTAAAAGAGGGAGGAAACTCCTAGCCGCCATGAGCCTCTGCTCTATGCAGACCGAGTCTCACAGATTTTCTAAGTAGTACGAGCATCCATTAACCAGTATAGAGACTCCGCCATACAGCACAGCTCTTTTAAAATCTTAGATTTTATGTAAAATCAATTTTTTTAATCAATTTTTTTTGACTGTGGCAAAAGAATTATACTGGCGATTTGAGTTACTTATTCTATTGTCATGAAAAAAGTGATAAATACTTCTGATCTGAGTCATCACATACCACTCTGTCATAAAACTGTTAAGAAATTCTTATTTAAACTTAAACAAGATTAAAACAACTTCTGTAACACTCGGGCACATTTTAATGTATAATCAATTACTGTATAACGGAGGCTCGTTCCATCTTGCAAATCTAGGAGGCTCCATTCAGCAATTGTGGAGGCTCATGGCGGCCGTGGGTTTCCGCCATAACCAACACTTATATATTCTTTTAAATATTATCTTAATAGACGGAAATTTTTTTAATGAAATCAAAACTCAACAAGAATATAATTTTGCAATTTATTTAATATCTCAATTTTTGCAAAACACTTTAAACATAAAAACCTAGATGTCTCAAAACGGCCCATGCTCATCAATACCGGTTTGGTTAAAAATATTGACAAACTAAATAAAAATGTGTTTATACAGGGTGTCCCAATAAACATGGGAATTCAGTGACAAATTCGAAATCTGTAAGTTTCGTCTGCCATGTTTACATTTTGTTTGTTTATGTTTTGACTGCATACGGTTGTACTTAGAAAAACATGGAAATTGCAGTATACGAACAGAACAGAATTGTTCATCTTGCGGAGACATTATAGACACATTTTTGCAGTCTTTTACCCTTTTCATAAAATAAACTCTAGCAGACATGGCTTTTGAAATTAGGTATTACAATACTAATTCAGAACAAAGACGTCATCGTATTCGTCACTGAATTCCCATGTTTTTTTTTGGGATACCCTCTATGTCACATTAATTATTAGCTTGGTAATGTTCAATATTCATTTGAGTATATAATATTTATATACATATATTTATTTCTTTACAATAATTAAATTTGTCTCACATAGCATTCACAGGTTCTTTGTTTACACATTTTGGGTATTCATCCGAAGATCTTTCAGATATCAGTCTTCTTTCTCTTATTCTTGTCATTCATTCTTCACTTTCCATTTACCCACTCTTCACTAACCACTCAATAAATCACTCTATCTAACATCATAATATTATAAACAACAATGATAACCAGAAAACAATGGAATAGAAAGACCAAATCAT
Organism: Eurytemora carolleeae; assembly: GCF_000591075.1. Classification (NCBI taxonomy): domain Eukaryota; kingdom Metazoa; phylum Arthropoda; class Copepoda; order Calanoida; family Temoridae; genus Eurytemora; species Eurytemora carolleeae. The sequence continues at coordinate 79,263 of NW_019396739.1, forward strand.
AGCAATAACTGTATTTCATGTTGCTACAAAGCAAATAGTTTTACTAGATACTTATTTAATCACTAGTTTAGTAAAATGGGTCTGCTTATACTGCACAATTGCTATGTGTCTTTGTTACTTTTTAAAGTTATAACTTAATTTTTATTTCAGAGTTTTCTGGTTTTCACTGTATTTCACGGTTTAACTGTATTCAGTTCAAAAGTTTGCGGATTTAATCCAAATTTATGATACAATCTCTTTTTCATAATATAGTCCTATAAATAAAATGCATTTTTATAATGTCGTTTTATAATGAAGGAAATAATGTATTTTTAATAAATCAATGACGCAATTTATTTAATTCAGCGCCTGCACAAATATATGAAGTCGTTTGAAATCTATTTTGGTTATTTCAGGCTATTAATTTGCATTAAATTTTTAAAAAACTTTTCACACCAAATTTTTGATTATGTTTTATACAAATTTCACACAAATCCCTTTGAAACTGCGAGCAGAAATATGTGAGAACTTGGAAAATAATCAAGACAGCAACAGGGTTACCCAGAAAAGGATGAGACTGTCAAGATATTGTATCTTGATGGTTGTTTTTGAAATGATTAAGCACAGATATAATACAGTTTTGGCCAACCAGGAACCCTAATTGCAAAAAAATGCACTTAACCAATTCAGTACAATCGTCTTTGAAGTCCCATCTTTTTTGGGAACCCTGTATAATAAATACACCCTTTCTTATAATCACTCTGCAAGAGTAGTGCAAACTCCGGAAATCGACACTGGCTTATCGAAGACGACATTCATATGATTACTCAATCTTTTAAATTGCAGACATTCATTGAACCGAAAAATTATTAAGTATAATTTAGACGATGTGTAACTGTAAACCATGTACAATTGAACTCTTATTTATATATTTCATGATTGTTCCTTGTTGAAAATCTGCACTTCAGATGTATCCACAAGTTATTTATTTTGGTGGTTAGCCACTTGAACTAATGTCATCGGAACTATCGATATTTTCACTTTTGTTTTCATATTGGCATGTTTTGATTAAGCTTTGCTATCTAGTTTGTTTGTTTTATTTTAATATAATGTTTTACTATTTGCATTTTAATTTTTTTATGTCATAATTTTATGTAGTAATCCAAATAATCTCCTTTATACTGTCGGTAGCCCTTGTGATGTAATCTTTATTCTAATTACTATCTTTGGAAGCAAACAGCTTATAAACATAAACAGTTGTCGAAATATTAAATAAATCAAACAACGTTAGGTCAGATACTTTAGTATCCTTTTATACTAATTCTTGCAGCATTAGATTAAATGTCGTCGTGCTTATACTAGTGCCGATGAGGGTTTGCAAAACTCTTGCCTGGTGTAATATAATGTTCAGCGGCATTAAAAAATAAGGTAGATGGCAACGCTACATTATTAAAATTCTTACATTGTAAAATATATGGAATAAATTGTAGGATTACATTTTACAACTGATTTCCTAAAAGCAGAGAATACGTAGAGTGAAGATCCGATGACTAACATTGAATCTGAATTTGACAGTTTTTTCCGGACCTAAACAAAATTCATCATAATAATTAAATTAAAGATTTTTTTATTTTCAGAATTTTAAATTTTTAATATTTGGGAAATATTATGTTCTAAACTTTATGCTGTAACCTTTTTTTTAATTGAACTGAACTCAGGACAGCTGTGTGATTTTTGGGATATGAATCAAACAATCAATTTTTGGACATATTTTGTGTAGAGACCCAATTTGAAAGTGTGCCTTGAAAATTAGCAAATCCAATTTTTGTCATCAATTTTTGCTGTTATATTATTGTGAGTTGAAGAAAGTCAATTAGTCAATTGATTTTTTTAAGAAATCCTAATTTTCGTGATTTCTTGAAATAAGAAAATGGCGTCCTACCTGGTCTACCTTGGGTCAAGGAACATGATGCCCGCCTACCTGGTCTACCCTAGGTCGAGGAACAAGATGGCGGCCTACCTGGTCTACCCTAGGTCAAGGAACAAGATGGCGGCCTACCTGGTCTACTCTAATCAAGGAGCATGATGCCCGCCTACCTGATCTACCTTGGGTCAAGGAACATGATGCCCGCCTACCTGGTCTACCTTGGGTTAAGGAACATGATGGCGGCCTACCTGGTCTACCCTAGGTCAAGGAACAAGATGGCAGCCTACCTGGTCTACCCTTGGTCAAGGAACAAGATGGCGGCATACGTCTACCCTAGGTCGAGGAACAAGATGGGGGCCTACCTGGTCTTACCTAGGTCAAGGAACAAGATGGCGGTCTACCTGGTCTACCCTAATCAAGGAAAATGATGGCGGCCTACCTGGTCTACCCTAAGTCAAGGAACATGATGGCGGTCTACCTGGTCTACCCTAGGTCGAGGAACAAGATGGCGGCCTAACTGGTCTACCCTAATCAAGGAAAATGATGGCTGCCTACCTGGTCTACCCTAGGTCGAGGAACATTATCTCCAAAGAAGACGACAAAAGGTTTTAATATTCCTCCACATTTAGGACAATCAGGAACTCTAGAAACAAAAAATATTTCCTAAAGAATTCATGATTAATTGTCAACAATTTTCTGCAGTACAATTGTGATTTGTTTACCTGAAGTTAGTAACCTCTTCAGCAGAGAGTTCAACGTCACCATCTGGACGTATTTCTGCACACCTTGAAGGGACTGTTATGAAAATTAAGTAATGGAAGGAGATATTGATTATTAAACAAATGACTCCTATTTAAACCTGAAAAATTGCAGTCGAATTCATCTAATAACATTTCTCGTACTATTTGTCATTGTCCCAAGAAAAACTTGAAAGGATGAAATGACGACAAATTTTGCATAATACGTCATTAATAGAATTGGTATATCTGTAACTAACTAATCTAATTAACAATCTTCTTAAAACAACCAATCAAAAAAATTAAATTACAGAACAGTGTCAGTTATTAAAATAGCATTTCTAAAATTTAAAATATTTCCTTTAATTGTGTAGATTTCCTTGATGGCTTAAAACTTCTTACCTAGGAATCATACTTGGATTGGCTTCTGAAAGAATTTGTTGAAAAAGCATGCGCGGCATTCGGTGGGAACAGCTCATACATGTGACAACCTGAATGTACAATACAGTACAGTACAGTACAGTACTGAGTAAAGTAAAGTACAGTACAGTACAGTACAGTACAGTACAGCACTGAGTAAAGTACAGTACAGTACTGAGTAAAGTACAGTACAGTACAGTACAGTACAGTACAGTACAGTACAGTACAGTACAGTACAAGTGTCACGTCAAAGTTTTAGTTCTAATTCTAGAACATTTCAAATCCTATTTTTTCTAAATGTAATTTTTGTTTTTTAAACACGAGGAAAAACTCACTGAATTAGTTCCATGAAGTTCAGTAATATCCCTGCTTCCAGCCTTCAGATGAAGCTGGTCAACATTCTGGGTCACCAGGTGACTAAATAATAAAACATTTACATGAAAATTTAAAGATCTCCATGTGCAACAAAAAAGATTACAGGAAATTCTTTACATAGTAAAAAATGACAAATAAAATGGCATTTATATATGTATGGCATTTGTATATGTAGGATTTTGTTAGTTTTTTAATAAAAAAAACTGAACAAAATCCTTAAAATCTCCTGATTATTTACAACAAACCCAAAGAAGTATTTTGGAACAATGGTTTAAAGAATCCTACAGAATCCTATGACGAATGACAAATCGAGTAAAAATTTAAAAAATCATCTTAGTTGTACACTGTACAGTTTCTGAATAAAAAATAAAAAATAACTGCAAGGGAACTAAACACTTGCCTCAACCTCAAATTGTCTACTAGCAAAAATCTATATCTTTGCGATCTGATGGTGCAAACCTTTAAGTATTTGAAAAAAAATATTTTGCGGCAAGTATTCTATTTTTTATTGCAAATTTTAAATTTTGGAAAAGAAAAATCAGCTTCTAAATCCGGCTCCGCAATCCTAGTTGTAGTTGGATACGGGTCCAGCGACATGTAAATATCATCTAATTTCTTTCACTTTTTCCCAGAATCTTCTAATTATGAAATTGATTTTACCAAAATATTTTTCCTTTGTATAATCTTATTTTCTTAATTCAATTCTTCGGCACAAGTTTGTGAATTTGGGCCCAAGTTAAAGGGACTGTAGGCATAATTTCAAATGACTGACGGACATATCCTTATTTAAACTTTGTAATTGTTTACACACTGTTTTATACTTTGAGATACATACTCAATTTTTACAGCATTTTGTACAATGTACACTATTCAACACGGACTTCTTTACCCTCAGTCAAAGGTTTATAGGGTACCGTTGTAAATCGGAAATTCCCCTCTTTACACGGAGTGTCACTTGGGATCACGTTTACAGTCCCGTTAAAACGAATCTAATGATATTTAACCTGATTCTGCCTGTAGCCTCCCACCTGGCGAGAGTTAAATGATTAATATTTGGTTGAAAATTAGACCATCTCGGCCAACCAATATAATTCCTAGAAAATTCATTATTTATGTGTTTGCACTGTGAACTAGACAGAAGGAGGTCAAGTTTAAGTATAGATAAATCTACTTTAGTTTGACGTGTTTGTACATAAGTATAAGTTTAGATAAATTATTCTTATTTTTGAGAATTTTAATTTTACACATTGAGAAAAAATGAATACGAAATGGGGTGAGAACCAGAAAACAATGGAATATGAAGGCGACATTATAGGAATAATTGAGTGTATTTTATGCTGTTAAAAAGCAAGAGTTTTTCTTGACATTTAATAAATCACGATTTATTTAAATGTGTCTGTTCCACCTGAACAATTGCTGTGTCTCGTGTGCATCTGACCTTTTAAAGTTATTACTTGATTCTAGAAGCAGTCTTCCTATTTCAGAATTTTCTGTCTATCCAACTAACCTAGCCCAATAACTCTGTCTATCCAACTACTATGGCCCAATATCTCTATCTATCCAACTAACCTGTCCCAATAACTCTGTCTATCCGACTACTATGGCCCAATAACTCTGTCTATCCAACTAACCTGGCCCAATAACTCTGTCTATCCAACTACTATGGCCCAATATCTCTGTCTATCCAACTAACCTGGCCCAATAACTCAGTCTATCCAACTACTATGGCCCAATAACTCTGTCTATCCAACTAACCTGGCCCAATAACTCTGTCTATCCAACTACTATGGCCCAATAACTCTGTCTATCCAACTACTATGGCCCAATAACTCGGTCTATCCAACTACTATGGCCCAATAACTCTGTCTATCCGACTAACCTGGCCCAATATCTCTAACTATCTAGCTTAACCTGGCCCAATAACTCTGTCTATCCGACTAACCTGGCCCAATAACTCTGCCTTGCTTTAGAACTCTCCATAAATACTTTATGCTGAATAGGTCGCTTAGTAGAGGTAGCATACAGGCCAACACCTTCACTTCGGTAATCTGGGATACCACTTTCAGTAGATATACCTGAAATAATAATGATGATGATAATGATAATAATGTTACGGGTAATTATAGTGATGATGATAGTGATAGTAATAGTAATAGTAATAGTAATAGTAATAGTAATAGTAATAGTAATAGTAATAGTAATAGTAATAGTAATAGTAATAGTAATAGTAAAAGTAAAAAAAACAATACAAAAAATCAGTGATCTTCCTATGATTCTTACCTGCACCTGTGAGCAGGAAAATATTATTATATTTTGTCAAAAACTCGGTTAATTTCTCAATATCTTCGTTTCTAAATACAAAATACTGTAATTGAGATTTTAAGTGATATATTATTTTTGTCCATGACAAAATTTTAGCGAATATTTAGTGGTAGAGAAAAAGAAAATTCAATCTATCTGGGCCAGCCTATCTATATTATGTGTAGAACGTGTAATTTAATGTACTGAATAGTACAAAGAGCTATACGGAGGATTAATGCTAGTAAGTGGGAAATGCGTTTTTAAAGTCTAGATGTTATTTTAACAACAATAAATATAGAAAATTTACAGGTTTTAAAATATATTTGCATTTGCAACTGTTAATTGAAAATTAGCAGCTTAGTTGGTTCAGCATACATGACCCACACTGTACACTCTCTAATACAGAGTCCTATATCATACTAGATTATCTACATGCTTACACGCCAACATTCGAACAGATTACTCATGGAACTAAGCATTTTCTGCTGAAAGATTGATACAGGGTGTCCCAATAAACATGGGAATTGAGAGACGACTTGAAAGTCTTCTTTGATTTCTGATATTTCATGCATGGCAAAGAAAGTAAAAAACGAGGTTGTACCATTAACGAGTTTTTCGTAAAGTGGCCTATATATATATATACCTTTCTTGTATCCTAAAAATTGACGAAATATTAAAAATTAAGACAATTTTGATATTTAAAATAATTTTTTTAAAATACAAATTTTGCAATATCTCCGTCAATTTAAAAGATGCAAAAAAGTTCGAATACATTTTGAAAATCTCAAGCTGGAATACTGCAACAATTGGTTTTATGAAAAAATGCCGCATGGATCGAAGACAATGTAAACGTCATCAATGAATTCCTATGTATATTAGGAACCCTGTATATTGACCTTAGTAATAAAAAATTCGTCTTTTTAAAAATTCTGTTTAGTGCCAAAATTCCCAATTCAAAGCTACAGGGTGTTCCTTAAAGAGATGATAATACAGAATTTGCTTAATTCGTTTCCTTGCATTCCGGGTTCCTTGTAGGCTAAAACTGGCTTAATTCTGTGCTTGATCAATAAACCACCAGAAATCAACCAAAAATCAAGCTTTAAACTGTCATATTTTTTGTTTAGGGTGGTTAGTCTCATCCTTTATATCAGTATATCAGATCCAATATAATGTGCATGTCAAACATTTTGTGCAGTACTTGAACCTGGATTGAGAATGCCGAGGGACAAAGGCTAATGAAGAACATTTTCTAAAGGTAGAAGCAGGTTGGATCCTTCGCGCCATTTTAAACATTTAAATTCTCTTAATATTGTATTCACATTCAATTTTTACACTGTATGTATTATATTTTGAGTTAAAACTTTCCATTATGACTAGAATTTATAATTTATGAGTCTTTTTCCAAATGGGAAACTATACTTAACATTAACAATAGTTTAATTATCTAAATGTAAATCGCCATTTTGAAAAATAAATTTCAGATCCATTGAATTTTGAGTTGGATGGTATATTATCCGAATCTTGAGGAGCCAATCATACTCCTCCCGAAGCTGTAGAACATGGAGGAGCTGGTGTCCCCCTTCCCCCAGCTAGCGAAGGGGATAACAACAGCGGTTGCATTGTCCTCACAGCAGTACAAGAGCGCCTGATCAACCAACCGTGCCGCGCCTTCGCTCGCGTTCTCACAACGTGCAATGCAATCCACTACCTCTTGATCCTGCATCACGAAGTTTATCCCATCCGTGGTGAGAACTAGGAACCCGTCCTTACCATGCTTGATCTTGACCTGCTTTATATCAGGATCAGCGACAACCCCTTGATCCTTGAGCTCCAGGTCTCCTATAGACCTGGACATACACAACCTGCTGTTTACCATAGATCTACCAATACTATCACTTGTCACACTCCCACCACACTCTAGTATTCTCTTCTTCTCCTCAGGAACAGAAGGACAGTGATCCTGAGTCAGTCTTCGTGCTTTCCCGTCCCTGTAGAGCAGAGCCCTGCTGTCTCCACAGTGTCCTATGTACAACATGTAGTTGTCCTGGATGAGGCAGACGGTGGCAGTACTTCCGGAGGAGATCTTCATCCTTTCATTCTCCTTCTTACTGTTAAACCATCTACTAAAGGATTTGTTCACTTCGAAGAATGATTTCTCTAAAACTCTTGAGATTGAAGACTCTCTAGCCAGGAAATGAGAGATATAAGTGTGAAAATGTTCGGCACAATATTCGGCACATCTGCTTCCACCGTGCCCGTCAAATACGGCACAGTACAGTAAATCCGGTCTCAGCATCTTGACAACAAACCTGTCCTCCTGGTAGGTTCTCCGGCCCTGGTTAGTGAAGGTTCCGATCATATTTACATCTATATCCGGAACTACAGTTCCGGTCCGGAGACTGGCATCTTCGTTTATCTGTACATCTAGTCTAGTATCCCAGGTACCAAGGGTATCAAACTCTAGATAAAGGAGGTCAACAAAAATTTTATTATTAATTTTTATTGTTCATGTAATACAATCTGTCTAAAACCTTTTGAACACACACAATGAGTTAAACTGTTTTCCTTCTGACAGGAAAACTAATTCTTTGTGTCCATTCAAAAGTTCTCAACTATTTCAAAGAAAGACTTTACCATGTTTTGACTCTATGCATTGGAAAAGGATTGTTTTATGACTCCATTAAAACAGAATTTTTACAACTGTCATAAAATGGTTCATCAGAAAAAAATTTACTTCAGGATATTAAATCCGGGGAAATATATTGATTTTCATTTGTGTTTTTGCTGATTTCCTAAACTTTTCTTTGACATTTTCTTTCTTCTCTCTAGCGAGTCCAGCTGACTGTCAACATACACTGATCCAGAGCTAGAAATATATTAAACCAATATTAAATACACTTATTCAGAACTAGAAATATATTACACTAATATTAAATACACTTATTCAGAACTAGAAATATATTATACCAATATTAAATACACTGATTCAGAACTTGAAATATATTAAACCAATATTAAATACACTAATCCATAACTAGAAATATATTACACCAATATTAAATACACTGATCCATAACTAGAAATATATTAAACCAATATTAAATACACTGATCCAGAACTAGATATATATTAAACCAATATTAAATACACTGATCCAGAACTAGAAATATATAATATTACACCAATATTAAATACACTGATTCAGAACTAGAAATATATAAAACCAATATTAAATACACTGATCCAGAACTAGAAATATATTACACCAATATTAAATACACTGATCCAGAACTAGAAATATATTATACCAATATTAAATACACTGATCCAGAACTAGAAATATATTACACCAATATTAAATACACTGATCCAGAACTAGAAATATATTACACCAATATTAAATACACTGATCCAGAACTAGAAATATATTACACCAATATTAAATACACTGATCCAGANGTTAATATCTATACTTAAAAGATCAATATAAGGAGCGTGTAAGAATGAATATTCTTCAACTAGTGTAAGAATTTCCATTCTTTAATGCTTGGAGCGTGTAAGAATATACATTCTTTCACGCTCTGACCGTGTAATAATTTCCATTCTTACACGGTCTGAGCGTTAAAGAATGAAAATTCTACACCTTCAGTGTAAGAATAAGCATTCTTAAACGCAAGGAAGCGAACAATATTAAAATTGTTCCTCCTGAACCGTGTAATAATGGGAATTCTTACATGATAGCTTTACTACTATGGAACCGAACAGATATGATATAATATGGTATACAATACATGATGAAAAGAGAGGTGAGCTCTATGAATAGAATATGGTATACAATACATGATGAAAAGAGAGGTGAGCTCTATGAATGGAATTGTACCCTGAAGGAATAATTGAAATAAAGAGAATAAACATTGATCCTTAAATCATAAGTTTTCACATTCAATATCGAGATCTGTGGATCGGGATTATGTGTTTACTACACAAGTTTCCAGCTTAGGAGAATGTACTTCTAGCGCTGGTAATTCAGGAGCTAGGCATTGGGATAAAATGAACATCAAGAACTTCTATCATTGGTTGTTATATTAATCCTTGGAGTCAAAAATCTGAACAATCTCTTTAGTAACTACTACTTACCTATTCGTTGTATGCAGACCTCTGTAACCCAGGACTGGAACAGTTTGTCTCCGGTCTACAGTTTTAGTAGGAGAGAGAGAGGAGCAGTTTCTGTAGTATCTAACGACGGGGTTGATCGCCTGGTGTAGTCTGCATCCTGATACACAAACAGTCCAACCTGAATCCAGTAATCTGCTCAGTATGACCGGCCTTAGCCCCAGTTCAAATATTCTTCCCATTCTATTTAATTCGCATTTTCTGAAACAGTGTTTGCAAATTTCATTGAAACCACAACGATCATTTCAGATCTGGTAATTTTAATATTTTATACAAGTAACACAAATTTAATATTTTATACAAGTAATACAAATTTGATATTTTATACAAGAAATATAAATTTAATATTCTATACAAGTAATACAAATTTGATATTTTATACAAGAAATATAAATTCAATATTTTATACCAGAAATACAAATTCAATATTTTATACAAGAAATACAAATTTAATATTTTATACAAGTAATACAAATTTAATATTTTATACAAGTAATACAAATTTAATATTTTATACAAGTAATATATTTTTTTTAATTAGGACTGGTTTAATATTCCTAAATTCTTTTGTGATTTTTAAATGTTACTTTTGGGTCAAACAAAACCTTTGGAAGTTTATTTGTTATTATTTGCAGTTATAATTGCGAATTCGTTAGATTAGTAGCATGTACCATTACTGGAGGAACGTTAAGGCTTACATATAATTCCATATTGGAAATTAGAGAGAAGAAACTGCCAAGTTTAATCTATATTTATATCTTGGAATTATTTAGTTCGAACTATTGATGATGCTAGGCATGATTTCTGATGGCAAGATAATCCGTCAGAGTTGGATCCTTTGGGAGGAAAACTTTTCGAGGATTTTCAACCTTGACAATTCTTCGACCATCCCGGCAGTAACCTAATAACAATTTTTTGTTTAAAAATGATTTAAAGACAAATACAAGCCATCTCCATTATAGTGATTAAAGAAATGTAAGAGTAATTTAAAGTGACCCTACATGCAAAGATGGCAATGCCCGATTGATTCACAACGGTACCCTTTAAAACTTTGTCTCAAATCAATGTTATTGTTTCTTTAAACCGTTACTTTTCATTTACGAACGCGACTTGCGCATTTTCTGCTATTAAAAAAAGTATAGAAATTTTCTGAATTAAACACTCAGAAAAAAGAAGGCATCTTACACATTTTACAAAGCTTTAAGACACTCACTGTATGAGTTGAGAGAGTTGTATGCTGAGAGAGCATGAACTAGGAGTCTCTCAAAACTTGACATCTCACAGATAAACTCAGCTGTAGGGTTCTAATTATAAAATATACTTAAGGACTAACAAGGGTTCAGAACTATTGTTTATTTTGACCATAGAGTTTACTTGTTTAAACTTTTTTAGCATTTATTGTCTGAAGCTCATCCTAGTTTTAAAGGGAGGGATTGCTTGCTGAAAGGTTTTTATAAAGGTATAATTCAAAACAAAAAATAACTATTTTGTCCTTTCCTGTGTAATATAGACTATAAAAGTTAAAAAAAGTATATTCATTCCTCAGAAAAGTTCTGGTTTAAGGTTTCCTCAATGCCGCGGAGCATTCCCAGCGGAACATTTTTCTTGAGCGCGCACCTCAGTTTGGCGCCAATTCTAAGGAACGCTTCTTCCGCTTGAAGTTCTTCCTCATTCTTCCTTTCCTCCTCTTCCTCCTCCGGTATGTTGAAGTACTTGCTCTCCTCGTTGTTCAGGAACTCCTCAAGAATGTTGGAGTTTTCTGACTCCAAGAGGTCGGAAAAGTAAGAGGTGTACTCTCTGTTTACATCTAGAGTTGGTTCACACTCAAGACCATCAATACCAAACATAGTCATCAACATTCTCTCATTCTCAAACCTAAGGTTATCAAATTATTTTAGGATTGTATCTATAGTTTAGCAATTAACTTTAAAAAACTTTTCTTTAACAACATCCCAAAAAATTAAATTGCGCCCTAAGTATAGTACATACTAATTTAATATTTTATACAAGAAATACAAATTTAATATTTTATAAAAACTTTTCTTTAACAACATCCCAAAAAATTAAATTGCGCCCTAAGTATAGTACATTGTTAATACCTTTGTTTGCTACGTCTACCCTTCTTCATTTTCAGCCTGTATCCGACACTACGGGCTAGCATGGCTGGACAAAGGGGGGGCACACGTAGTGGTGGCCCCACCACCACGGGAGTACTCCGCCCTAATTATTTTTATTATTAGAATTAAACTAGATCAGAACAGAGTTAATCACAAAAAGAAACCCTAGTACTGAAAAAGAACTTATAGAAAACATCGTTCTCAAAAAGTTTTTGATCTACAGGTTTACCCACAAAGGCGATCTAAAACTAATATAATGTGACGATCCCAAGGATAACTTACATCTTCTAGGTTGAATATAGTCTTTTAATAGCATATTAAATGATTGAGCAAAGAAAGAAACAAGTTTACAACAGTTGCGAGAAATCACAATAAGGAAACAGACAATATAAATTCCGTACAGTCGTCTCCGATTCTTCTTTTGTGGGTAACCCTGTGATTTAAAAACAGTAACATTCTTGTTTTGATCAAAAGTTTAAGTTTTTGTGGGTCATTTCAAGACAAATGGACTATTCCAAGAGAAAAAAGAATGTTAAAAATTCAAGCTAATTCAGCGATGGACAATTCCATAATTGTCAAAAGTTGGCCCAACTTGTCTTGGAATGACCCATCTATGACCTGATTCATCATCCGTCTGAACCGCCGAGGATCGTTCCGAGCTTGAGGCTCCCGAGGGAATAACAACTTTACGTGGTTTTGGGAGAACACCCATTCTGATTCTGAAAAAAATATCAAACTGAAAATTTGAGTAAATTTTACATTTTTACAAAATGACATCACAAGTAGTCAGTCAAAACTTTGGTTTTAAATAATGGAAGGAGCAGTGTTGCTGAACCTTTCATGATACGTTTACATATATCACTGGCCGTGTGGTTAATTTACAATTAAACTTGAGAAAAAATACTTGTTACAGTCTAAATATTCCCTCCTTCAAGAGCTTTATTCGCAGAGCTGTCTGGGATAGTATTTCCCCCTGTCCTGCAAATCAACAACAGAATTTTATAATTTAAAGAATAAATTCAATATTTCTCTCTCTTATTTATGTAATTTAAAGGGATTCTAGATGTAGTTTTTTTTACCCTTCCTTCAAAGAAGGGAATGTCCGATTAACAAGGTACCCTTCAAACCAAAATTTAAATCTAATAACTGTTAAATTATGTTAATTTCTCCATTCTGTAACAAGAAATGTGTAACTTACGTAGAGAAAACATAAATAAAAATTATCAGTTTTCAACGACAAAAACATGGAAATCTAATTCATACTTGATCAGATGAGTATCGTTGCAAATTAGGGTTTAAGTCCCTTTCAGTGCACAGTTTTTCTTCTACTGCACACTTGGATAAATATGGTTGAAATTCTGTTCCTGATATATAAAATCTCCCTCTACAGTTCTTCCCTGGTTCCTGGCCTCTTCTTTGTCCTTACTCCAGGTAGGGTATAGAGCACACAGCTCCTGAACACAACAAATCATTAGCTCCGGGTTCCTGGCCTTCTCTTTGTCCTTACTCCAGGTAGGGTATAGAGCACACAGCTCCTGAACACAACAAATTATTAGCTCCGGGTTCCTGGCCTTCTCTTCGTCCTTACTCTAGGTAGGGTATATAACACACAGCTCCTAAACACAATAAATCATTAGCTCCGGGTTCCTGGTCTTCTCTTCGTCCTTACTCCAGGTAGGGTATANCTCTATAGGTTTAGTATACTCAACATATCCTCTACCTGTGGTGTTGATATCTTCTCTATAGGTTTAGTATACTCAACATATCCTCTACCTGTGGTGTTGATATCTTCTCTATGGGTTTAGTCTGCAACTTCTTAGCATCATTATTCCCGAGCTCCCTAGAAGAAAGAATTTAAATCTGAAATATGGAAACCCAGACTCCTCGGACCGCCCTATATTATAAACTCTACAGAGCATATGGTAGTCATAATAGATAAATACTTATGAAATGACTGTCGCCTGCGTGCTTTCTTTTAAACTATAAAATTTAACCAAGGATTTGAATGTAAATTTATTTTTAAATGTTAATGGCACAGATTTAAAAATTTATCAGTCACAAATACCATAGTTCTTAGCGGTATTTCATAATTGAAAAAAAAGATAGAAAACGACAATCATTAAACTGCTTTCAGTTAATCAATGTGCTACGCTTACGATGGAGTAATCCAATTGTTTTATTATTATAATTTTTGCCTTTGGAAATAAAGTGTTACCTACAAAGGATGAGACTGTAAAGACGACTTGAAACTCTTCAAATATGACAGTCCTGAGTTTAAATTATGCCTAGAAATGTGATCTTTAAATGGCTTATTCAATGATTTGGAAAAGAAAGAATTTAGGAAATCATGAATATAAGGAAACATACAGTATAAATTCCGAACATTATGATTCGTCTCTGAAGTTCCATCCTTTGTGATAACCCTGAAAGTTTAATACTGTTGTTGCACCTGACTGTGCTTAAAAAGAGCTGGGTTCCTTGGTTGAAATGATACATAACAGCCTTCTTACAGATCTTATACAGAGGTAGAAAGTACAAACAGTTCCTAAAATATGTAGTTTTATTATAAGGGGGGGGCGGAGGGGGACCCTTGGCCGCCATGATCCTCTGGTATGCAGCATGCGAGCCTACCAAATTTGCCAGTTAATTCAAGCCTCCGCTTTATAAATGCATCAGAACGGGCCTGCATGTTACAGGAGGGTTTTTAAACTCATGTTTTAAGTTTTAATAAAAGATTTTTTACAAATTTTTCGACTTAGTGGCAATAGAGGTTTCTCACAGATGTCACAATTTTGTTGATTCTCTAGTTGAGTCGTTCATTTGAGTCCTCTTTGTGCTTCCTCACTGTGCGTCCTCATGAAAAGAGCATTTTCTTCGTGCTTCATCACTGTGCGTCCTCAAGAAAAGAGCATTCTCTTTGAGCATCGTTATTGGCGTCAAACTAATTCCTATTTTGCAACAGAGCAATGTTGCTAGTGAGTATATTTTGTTATCAAGGGGCTGAGGACTGAAGACGAGTGAACCTCTATTAAAAGATTGACAAGTCCTATTTACAGCGGTACCTTTCAAATCTTTGTCTCATAAAATGACAGAAATATCCATAGTCTTCAGTTTGAAAATTGACTATTTTCAATATATTCAATTGTGGTTTATCAACTTAAGTGGGTTGAAGAAACAATGGAAGAAAGTGAGAGTAAAAAAACTGATGTGAATCTTTAAATGAAATCACGAGAGTGCCTTCAAGTACTACCTGGAGAGTCCCTTCAAGTACTACCTGGAGAATCCCTTCAAGTACTACCTGGAGAGTGCAAGAATTGTCTGTTTGTCAAACCCGTTCCTCCAGAATCGACCCTGATCCCTCTCCATAGTCTCCGGTCTGTACTTGAAGTAGAATAAACCTGTCTCAGGGATACCCAGATACTCCCTGCACAACACCTTAACAAAATAGGGATAGATATTTTCATGAAAAAGAATCTACGCTTAAACATTTTTTTCGGCTAATTTCGATAATAACAGATTTCTTTAACAAAAACTTAATTAAAGAAAAAAGCTAGCATTTCTAAAACCTGTCAGGAGTTGAGTCTTTGCCTCAAACTCTGATTTTCTATTTTCTTTATCTTTGCAAAACCCAAAGTCGTAGGCCTTAGATTTTTCAAACTATGACTTCTGATAGATCAAATAATCAAAGTTTGAAATAATAAAGGTTTACATGATCAGGCTGCAAATATATATGGGTTAGAACTTTTGAGTTTACGGCGAAAAAGCAATTCCTTCGTTATTTAATTAGTTTTCCTCTCGATTTACCTCTCGATTTACCTCTCAATTTACCTCTCAATTTACCTCTCGATTGAACTCTCGATATACCTCTCGATTTTCCTCTCGATTTACTTCTCGATTTACCTCTCAATTTACCTCTCGATTGAACTCTCGATTTACCTCTCGATTTTCCTCTCGATTTACCTTTCGAATTACCTCTCGATTTACCTCTCGATTTTCCTCTAGATTTACCTATCAAATTACCTCTCAATTGATCTCTCGATTTACCTCTCGATTTACCTCTCAAATTACCTCTCGATTTACCTCTCGATTTAACTCTCGATTCACCTCTCGATTGAACTCTCTAATTTCCTGTCAAAATCAAAATTGAGCATTAAAAGTACCTGGTATGTTCTGATAAACCTAGGGAGGAAGCCTTGAGCCTGGCTCATTGTGAAGAAGGTGATATCTGCCACTGCCGTGTCGAATACGTTCATCAGGTTGACCTCGTACTGGTGGTGCAGCAGGTCACTGGCAAATCTAATCAAAAACAAGTAAACCTAAAACAATTTTTTTTTGGGGGGGGGGGGTTTTATTATTTTTATTATTATTATTATCAACAATCAACCTACAGACAAAGTACAACGACTTGTAGGTTGAGATACAATGAAAATAGAGTTGAGCTCCTCCACTTGCCCTATATGGGATCTAGTAGTTCAGTCCTGGCCTGAATTTGAAGGATTCAGTGTGTATGCCAGGAAAGCATGGATACTAGAGGATAAATAAAAGAGATGCATAAAAAGCACTGACAGAATGCGGCACACACCTCCGCTGGGTTTAAAAAGAGCTTTTGTTTTTTCCTTTTTAGTTTTAGCTTTAAACGTTTTGACCAGGGAAAGTTGAACAAATCGTATTGGTATATTTTAACCTGTATACTGCCCTTACTCTTACTGGGAGAACTTTGAAATCGTCATTTTTATTTGTCCCGAGATGCCCTCGTTCCATTTTACCAAATGATTTTTAAATAAAGTCAGGTAAGTATACTGGAAGAGTTCTAGCCTCATTTAACGGTTTATAAATTAACTTTAAATATTCAATAGTTAAATAAAGAGTTGTATAAACTCTGATTTTCCTATTCTTATATCTTTACAACCCAATGTCGTAGACCTTATACATTTCAAACTGTAAATTATGTTAGATCAAATAATCAAAATTTGAAATTTCAAAAGTTTAAACCAACAGGTTGCAAAGATATAAGGATGAGAACATTTCAGTTTGTGGCAAAGACTCAATTCCTTTGTAAGCCACAATTAAAATTATTGACTTTTAGATGGAAAAGCGATTCAGTTGCACGAAATTCCGCGAGTATTTAATTGCTTCCTTGTTCGCAATTATAGCGCAATTCCGTGCAATGAAATGGCGCAAGTGGAAGCAATCATTGGGTGCAATTCCGCGCAACGGAATTCCGATTGGAAAATCAATATAAAATACATTTTTTAAAATCTTTATCTTTTATTGATCCATCTATCTATCCAGTATTTTTCCATCTATTGCAACGTGATTTTCAACAATAATTTTTCTTCTTATTAATCTTAAAATTTGATAAATAAAATAAAAATTTGACCTGACGTCATGGAATACTTTAACTTTCTCCTGGGACTCGAGGAAATATTGTAGACCGTACTTGAAGACAGAGTACTAGTTTCAATCAGGCCTTTAAAGTGTTTTAACAACAATGAATTAGAAAATAAGACAAAACTAAACCTCATTTTGATAAAGCAAAACAATCTTGTTCTATCGAAAATAATAAAAAGTTTGTTTTTAGTAAACATCGCACTTATTTGGGTGAAACAGACTTTGAGTTTCAAATCTTAAAACCTTTTTTAAAGCTGAAAACGTCAATAACCGTCAAATTAACTGTAAAGCAAAAACAAAAATTGAAAAATATCCGCGAAATTAAATTAGTGTATTGATGTGTGAATAAGAAATGGCGGCTTAAAATGCAACATTCAAAAGCTAAAATTACTATTAGAAATGTTTAAAAGCGCCAAAAGGACTAACTTAATTAGAAAGGATAAAGCCTGTTTCCTTCATCTTGCCAATATCGAATAGGTATACAGCAGTCTCTGTACATACACTTACACATTTCAGTGTACCTAAATAATTCAACTTACTGTTAAACTAAATGTTGTAATACATAATTCAAATGTTGTACTCTTGTACTAATTCTAACCTGATCTAGATATATTTAGTATTTACTCCCTCTAGTTGTACTTCAAGTACAGAAGATAAATAAATATTGTACTCTTGTACTAATCCTTACCTGATCTAGATATACTTATTCCCTCTAGTTGTACTTTACGTACAGAAGATAAATCAATATTGTTCTCTTGTAACTAATCCTTACCTGATCTAGATATATTTATTCCCTCTAGGTGTACTCCGAGTACAGGAGATAAATCAATATTGTACTCTTATACTAATTCTAACCTGATCTAGATATATCTAGTATTTACTCCCTCTAGTTGTACTTCAAGTACAGAAGATTAATCAATATTGTACTCTTGTACTAATCCTAACCTGATCTAGATATATTTATTCCCTCTAGTTGTACTCCAATTACAGGAGATAAATCAATATCCTTCAGAGCAGAATCAAAAGCCTCGTTCAAGGCCTCTATCACATAAACCCTAAAGCAATATATTTTGGTCCCGTAAAGACGTTAAATGCTGACAATAAATATCTAAAATTTATTAAAAAATGTTTGCATAAGAATCCCAAGAAATATTTTTATATAAAAAACACGTTTCGCGCATTAACTCACTTTCTAGGAACACTGATGGCTGGAGGTTTCTCTAAGGTTTCCCAAAGTTTTGTTCTAATCTCTGACACCGAACAATCACTGTAAAAGGTAAAAAATAAAACATTAGGTTTTGTCAAAATCTTTAAATTGGGAAAAGTTAATAGATACAAACCAGCGTAAGTAGCTAGAAGTTCGTAAAGTTGGTAAATAATAAACTTTAGACTCATAGCTAGTCTCATCCAACTTAGTCCTGGGATCAAAAACAGGACCAACCCTACAGTCTCCGCCATTTGTAATAAATTTGTCGTGTTCTCCAGGTCCACCATTTTGAATAGGAATGTCCGAATTCTCCATTTTATGATGCTTTTAGATAAGACTCTGAAAAAATACATATGACATTATGGTGAAATACAATAGAAACAACCACTTCATTAATTAACAATTTTTAAATTGATTTTTACAACGAAATAAAATAGACATATGTTTCAAGAATTAAAATTTGAGTGAGTCTGAGAAGGACAAGGAACTGTTAGTTCTAGAGAAGAGGATGAGAGAGGAGGATCTCAGGATTAATCAGATCAGGATGATGACCCAGAAAATGATGATAAGTGAGAAGAAGTTCGGGCAGCTCTTTGACGACGAGACAAATACAAGGTTTAAGGAGATGTTCCTCAGATGTGGGATGACCCCGGACGAATTGAGGAAGGAGAAGTTTGCTGATATATCAGAGTAACACGAAAATTTGGCGCTACAAATATATTCCTAAAATACTCCTGTTTTAACTAAACCTGTTCCTGCCATTTAATGATTCATCCTAAGTAGAATCTATGTATTAGATATATGTAGGAAGAGGTTTATTTTGTTAAAATAAAACTGAAATCTCATTTTATAAACACGCTTAAAATATTTTTAAAAATATTTTGTACTTTTTATCCTGGTGATTTATTACCAATAGTTGTATGTTTAAATTCATCATAATAAAGAAGTATTTTATTACAATTTGAACTAAGAGCTGTTTTGGTCAAAACGAAACAGAAAAGGGGTTGTTTTCAAAATTTCAATTTTAGACAGTTTTCATTCATGCATTTGATTACTATGACAAAATAAAAAATTAAAGTTCCAGTTGGTTCATTAATTTTGTTACTGGTATTTCACACTGAGAACTACATTAGTACAATTGTACATTTGTTTACAGATTGTATTCAACTATAAGATTTTCACTTCCCAATTCATTAGATCCATCAAACATGTTAATAACTTTCTCAGCGTTAGATTTAGTAATAAAGCTAACTATGGCATAGGTAAAAGGCTCTGAGGTTGTAGGTTCTCTTAGGTCAACTTGGAGAGGGGTGAATTCTCGAAGAAGATGCTGGATATCCAGGACGGATGTTTCCTCGCTAAAGTTTGCAAGTACTAGCTCAGGTTGATTAGGACGGATATCTGCATGCTCCGCAGTAGTTGGAGATGAATGACCGGAAAATATATCCTCCTCCTCCTCTGAGATATCTGTGCATAAGTCTAACGGACAAGTAATATCTTCTTCTTGTATAATACCAGTACAGGACTGTTCCTGGTCTAATTCTTTCATAATACTTGCCTGGATCATTGGAAGCTTTGCTTGAACTTTTACTCTCCTACCTCCCAGGAGTTTATTATGACAGGTTCGAACACCAAGCTTCATCTCCTCCATGCTCTCACATCTAACGAAGGCGTAGGCCTTGCTGCCGGACACTACCATCTCCCTGATCTGCGCAGAACTAATCCCGGCCAGGAAGGATTGAAGTTTATGGACAGGAAGAGAGTGAGGATAGTTTGAGACGAGGAGTTCCAGGGCGGATTCCTGAGGTGGGTTCGGTATAGGTTTCTTTCTCAACTTCCGGTCTCCGCCCTCAGCTGAACCAGCAGCTGCTAGTCCTACACACAGCAGGTGTCCGCCATCTTTTAGTTCTTCAACAGCTGCCTCCGCCTCGTCCAACTCATTATACCTTGGCAGGATGTTTTCTTAAAAGATTGATTGGCTGATTTATAAATCGAAAATTCAAAAATACAATTGAAGGAGAACGACGAGGATAAATCCTTCCATAAAAAAGGCATATTCGATTCACAACGGTACCCTTTAAAATACTAACTGATAAAAATGGGGAAGAAGTCATCGGTTTTCTAGATAGATAAGTGTTCAATTCAACAATTCCCTACATTCTAGATCAGAAATGCGCGCAAGTCAATTTTATAAAGAACCCAGAATTGAAAAAATCAATTTAAAACTAAATGGAGATCTCAAACTCTCAAGGATGCTGTTGAGAATAGAACATAATATGAATGATTGATAACGTTGTTTGTTTATTAAATTACCTAATATAGCACCATTTTTTCTTGTCTTGATAAACAGATTGCACATCTCCGAATCCATTAAATAATTCAATAATTTCACTTCTCTCCAGAATCTGATACCCTTCCCGGTTCATATTTTTAAACCTTAAAAGTTTTTGAATTTTTCGAAAAATGTTTTTTTTCTTTAATTCTTCGAAATAAAAGTTCGCTCATGATAAGACATTTGACAATTAACCTTGACGGAGACGCTTTAAACTTTTTAAAAAGAATCGTGAAATTTTGATAAAATTCAATATATTTTAGATTTTCATTAATTTATAAAATTTCTAAAATTTCTTATACCTGACGCAGTAAAATCCCGATCTATCCGGATGACATTTCTTTTGTTCTTTTCCTGCGACAGAACAGTCTTTGGCAACGCTCAAATCCGAGAAAGTTGATTTTAGAGACTTTAACGCTGCTAATGCGCCAGACTCGTACTGGTACTAAACAACTTAACTTAAAAGCTGTCATTTAATACGAAAGAAAATAAAATTGCTAAGATTATTAGAAATATTTAAGCATGTTTTCTTAAGGAAAAAGTAGGGTAATGTTTTTTATTTAATGTTGGTTAGGCTGGCAATCGTTAAAAATAGAGAGAACTAAAAATTACTAGGTATAAGAAAAAAAATATATATTGGGGTTTTTTTTAATAAAACTTAATTAAATTGCAAGAGGACAAAAAAAACTTTTTAACGCGAGTTCTCTAAATGGTATAATGGTGAAACAAAGTTGACAGATTAAAGATGTTCCTTGACGAATACTCTAACCCTGCCCCTGATAGAACGAAGGTTGCTTTGCACTGAAACTACTGAACCAAATTCTGCAAATATCTCCTTCAAATTTGAAGTATTAACAAATCTAAAGCCAGATATATATATCGGGCTTATACAGAGGTTTAATGAAAGATAAAAGTGTATTTTAATTTTTATTCAATTTGGTTTGTTTATTTAAATAAAATAAAAATAAAATAAAAAGATTCTAACGCAGACCTATAGGTTTTAAATCTTTGATAACAAAAATGAAGTTAGAATTAAAATAACTGAAATAAACCGGTTTACAATCGATGAAAGAAACAATTCCAAAACAGGAACCAGTGTAAAGGGACTATTAGCTTAATATTCTGTGGCCCTCCGGCCTTCATGCAAAGATGCCAAATCTACAACTTTACCCATGAAACCTTTATCTGTTCAAAAATGTGGAAGATACCGTCGTTTTTCTGACTCAAAAAGGGTTTAATTCTGATAATGTCTCTAGTATGGTAATGTTGTAAATCGAATATTTCCATCTTTGCATGGAGGATCCCATTCTGTATCCGTGAAATATATCCTGTACCCTGCCTGTCAGTTGTAAACGTGATATCGTATGTTCCAAGACAAGGAAGGATTAGCTCAGGTTCAGGTTCAACCTTCTCCGGGATCCTCTCCTTCCTTAAACAGTCCGGAGCTATCTCCAGATTGTGGAGTAGTTTGCAGGATTTCAGTTCTAACCAAAACCGCTATCATTCAAAATTATCTAAAGCGAGAACCAGAAAACTGACATGGATTCGAGTTATAGTCCAATAAACATGAGACAAATTAATAGTGTTACAACAAATACGCTTTAGTATTGTAATAATGTCGTCTTTCAATTCCACACTTTTCTGTTTTTCACTGTAGTTGGAAAATTTGTGAAAAATCAGGAAAAGCAGGAATTTGGGATGCTAAACCTTTCTAAAACTGAGTGTCTGAATTCCAACAGATATTTTTATTTTAGATTAAGCTGACAGATAGGTCACTGGAGGCCTCTTAATCCTTTACTTTTTTAGAACAATTTGAGAACAATTCCAAGTTATTTTCTATCTTAAAAAAGTAACTTTGAATTGTTTTCAAATAGTTAATGTAATTAATTAATTTACAAGGTTTAAATATTTATCGTTTAATGGCAGCAGTTTTCCTTTCAGAGCATTTATAGCTTCCAATGGAGTTGAATAATGAATATAACACCGTCTACGCAGACAGCTGTAGATCCGGGATCCTAGGAACCAACCATTCATTAACTCTGGTTAACATGTAAATATCAATTATTATTGTTTAATATTTCGCTTTTCTAAATTTTATTAGATTTAAAATGTAAAAATAAAACATGTTACATTTTACTTATATTGAACTTGAACAGCAAACTGCTAAAATCAAAATTAATTGTAACTGAAGAAGTTTGTTTAAATTATCAACATGAATTTGACAGAAGTATTGTGTGGTTTCTACTCTTTTAAGGTATGTTCTGGTTCCTGGGAGAATGTCTCCATATGTATTAAAGAGCTTGATTATGATGGAGGACTCCAGCATGAGCTGGTTGAAGAAGGTGAGCTGGTAGCTCCCCTGGAACCTCATCAGTCGATCCATCACATCCATCACATCCATCATACCACCCTCCATCTCTATATATATGAGGTAGTAATCTCTGTTTGTTTGTGTGGATGTCCGATCATCTATTCAATATAATAAAGCTCTCCGCTCATATATGTAATATATATATTTGTATGTAATCAGTTTTTCATTCAATCAAAAAAAAGATTAAAATCCTTATTATTTACATATATATTTGTAAGTACAGTTTATTTATTTATTTGTATGTAAATATGTTAGCTATAGCCGGCCAAACGACTGAACCGAATTGGCTGAACATTTGGGGGTAACATAGGCTAAATAAAAATTTCGACATTTTTTATAAATTTTTTTTTTTTAAATCAAAACTTTTTATATATTAGATTTATTCTTAAATTCTACGGGCAACGCCGGACACTTTAACTTGTAAATCATGAGCCCCTGGACCGATTTGCATCAAATTTTGATTTGGGAACTCGGGAGAACCACGGGAATGTTCCTAGCTTAGTCTAAGATTCCAAATCGTAATTTACGAGCAAGTGCGGGTAAACGGCGGGAGTAACTATGAGTAACCTGGGCAACGCTGGGTTCCCAAGCTAGTACTTAATACAGTTGTAGACATGCAGATTTTCAATTGGCAGCCATAATTAATTTAAAACAATTTAAAAGATTACATTTTCAAGTTTGTCAGGGTTATTTAATTTCTAAAAAACTTGTTAACCGAGAAGTACCGAATAAAGGCAATAATCAGCGAGAAATAAAAATTGTACAGAGATGGAAATTAAAGAATTTGAGCCGCGATTTAAATCTGCCAAAACCCGGTTTAAATTAAGCGCCGGCGTAAATCTTGAAACATCTGATACAATTTTAAGTGGAACCAACCATATTAAAGCCGCGGCTTAAAGGGGATGGTGGAGTTGGCACATTTGATGTAGGGGGGGGGGGCCCTGCCTTCATTTTTGGTTCAAATCTTCCAATTTTTTGGGTGCGCGCCTAATTAGGGTTCGAAATTCCTATAATAAAATAAAATTGAACTTTAATGACCTCTAATGACCTCTAATGACCTCCAGAAATAGAAAATATTTCAACTATGGCTTTATGCACATCAAACGAAAGCTAGGGACCCAGGGAATACAGTAGCAGCAAAAAATCCAGTGTTTGACCTTCTAATGACCTCTTACGACCTCTAATGACCTAAATGACCTCCAAAAATGAAAATGTTTTAACTATGGCNGAACCAAAAATGAAGGCGGGCCCCCCCCCCCCCTACATCAAATGTGCCAACTCCACCATCCCCTTTAAACCGCCGCTCAAATTCTTTAAATTCGGCCACAGGTTTCCACAAAGCGTCGAAAATATTCTTTTCTTTGGAATTTAAAAAGATTTTAACAATTAACTTTTTTGGCGGGAAAGACTTAAAATTAAATCAAATATTTTCTGACAGGTATAAATTAATTATTACAACTTTTCAATTATTCAATGGTTCAAGAAAGTAGGAAACTTCTTTTAAGAAAAATAAAAAAGTTTGCTTAAAAGTTTGAACGTACCCTTATGCTATTTCCTTCTATGTTGGATCAGCTATGGATTCATATTCAGGTCGGCATTGTAAGTCTAGAAATAGAAATAACAATTATTTTGTTAAAGTGATACTTTACACCAAACATTTAATCACAGATACAAAATCAAATAAAGTGACCAACTACCTACCTAATACCCAGACATCACAGTTCAATTAATAACAATGCATGTTTCAACCTTTCTGTACAATGTACATTGTACATACAGAATAAAGTTTATGTGGTGTACAGTGAAAAACAGTGCTTAAGATCCGGATTAGAATTTGCTGAATCCTTAAAATATTGGCTCCTTGGATCCGGATTAGGATTTGCTGAATCCTTAAAATATTGGCTCCTTGGATCCGGATTAGGATTTGCTGAATCCTTAAAATATTGGCTCCTTGGATCCGGAATCGGAAAAAATGAAATGGATCCTAAGTCCTGACTGAGAGTTTCCAACAACCGAGTACTAAACTGTACACTGTACTTTTAAAAGATGGTAAACATGGATAAAATAAATACATAAATAAATAACTGCCAGAACTAGTTTAACAGACGTCAGACGTGAGACGAGAGGTTTATAGAATAGAACGTAGAATAGACGAAGGATGATAACTGTCCTTAAATTCGTTTGACGACCTTTCTTTAACTTTCAACATTTAATTGTACAGTACATTGTACAGTGTGCATACAGTTAAATGTCCATACAGTACAAAAATAATCTAATTATTAGATCTAGTTGTATGTACTGTACTGCGTACTATTCTAAGTAATGTACTGCAGACTGAACTTGGTAATTGTACTACGTACTGTACTGTCAACTACGAGTTAAATCCCAATCTTGAGTTTACAATCTCCAGCTATGTAGAGAAAACTGTATTGCACTGCGTTCTATTCTGTGTACTGTACTGCAAACTGGCGAGTTAAACCCTAATCTTGAGTTTACAATCTCCAGCTAGGTAGAGAAGAACTCTGTCTAGAGTATAGGCAGCTCCAGCATCAAGCATCAGAACCTTCACATACATTAATATAAATATTAGGTCAGAGTGTGTGTCGTTGTAATTTCAATAAACCCTTCATTCAAAGCACGGTATTCCCGACTCACCACAATACAATTATTTACTCCTTAAAGAGGAAGATATCATCGTTTTAGTAGCTTAAAAGGTGTTTAATTCTCACAATTTCTCCATTGTTATTGCCCCAAGAAATCTGCTAGTCACTTTTATATAGAAATAAAGGATATCTCATTATTTCAAGATCAGACAACTCTAAATAGGGTACCGTTGTAAAGCAGATATGCCAATCTTAAAGTAAAAGTTCAATTGTTTCACCTTGATAAGTAAAGATCATGCTTTACCTTGATAAGTAAAGATCATGCTTTACCTTGATAAGTAAAGATCATGTTTTACCTTGATAAGTAAAGATCATGGTTTACCTTGATAAGTAAAGATCATGTTCTACCTTGATAAGTAAAGATCATGTTTTAGCTTGATAAGTAAAGATCATGTTTTACCTCGATAAGTAAAGATCATGTTTTACCTTGATAAGTAAAGATCTGAAATCATCTGTGAAGTTTATAATACTGAACTGTTCAGCAAACTCAGGGAGAAGACCTAAATACAAATTTTGTTAATTTTTTAGCTTTTTTCCGCATTTTTTAATTTAGACTTTCGTGTATTTAAGAATAGAATTTAGTAAACAATTGTGTTGTCATAAGCTCAAACAATCAATCAAAGGGAATTTTAGGGACGTTCTACTTTTCACATTTCAAACTGAGATATGGTATTTTCTTATTCTTTACAACATGAAGAATAATATTTTGTAAACAATTGTGTTGTTATTTTTTTAGTTATCAGTTCTTTTTAGCCAGTCATATCATTCTTCATTAATTTCCTCACCATTTTTTTGTTTGTTCTTTTTTATATTTTTAACATGTTTTAGTTTTTTTTTCTTCTAGCTAGTCAACCAAGACTGAGGTTTACATAATGCAAGCATAACTACGAATCCTCCAGCCCCTGCTAGAGAGTAGAGAAGGGGTTTATGGTAAGTTTACCTAATGCAAGCATAAATACGAATCCTCCAGCCCCTGCTAGAGAGTAGAGAAGAGGGTTATGTTAAGTTTACCTAATGCAAGCATAACTACGAATCCTCCAGCCCCTGCTAGAGTAGAGAAGGGGTTTATTGGTAAGTTTACCTTATGCAAGCATAACTACGAATCCTCCAGCCCCTGCTAGAGTAGAGAAGGGGTTTATGTTAAGTTTACCTAATGCAAGCATAACTACAAATCCTCCAGCCCCTGCTAGAGAGTAGAGAAGACTACGGTTTTCTGTTAAGGATTCCATGAACGGGTGTCCACGGTAGTTAATGGCAAAGGTTAGCACCTAAATATTAAATAAAGAACTATTTTACATAAATGATGATATGTATAGTTGAACCGTTTCAAATTGACTAGCCATATATTTGTTGACAAACTTCAGTTTGTAGGAGGGATCCAAAAACATCAGTGCTCTCTTTTTAACAAGAAACTTTAATTAATTTTGTTTAGTAATAAAAGTTGTTATTTCCTAGGGGTGTATTTATTGGATGATTCAGCTGATTCAACGATGGGGTTTGGGGTTATTTTGAACAAATATTTAAGTTCAGAAAGCTCATTAATGGCTTAAGAGTTAAATAATAACCTGGAGAAACATAGAGATGATGTAGACTGTGCTGTTGAGAAGGTTCGGAGCAAACTCCTTCTCCAGGTCCGGGAACTCCTCCCTGGGCTCCAGCAGGTAGGCCTACAACAAACAGATATAATCAAGGGATATATACTTACTTACCCCCCTTCCTTCCTTTCATTCTCTGCACCTTGGAATATCTGCTGAATAATGGGGAGATATACACTTTACATTTTCCTATTTAAAGGAACTGTAGTCGTAGTTTCAACTCACAACAAAACCTTTATCTGCACCCTGGAATATCTGCTGAATAATGGGGAGAAATACACTTTACATTTTCCTATTTAAAGGAACTGTAGTCGTAGTTTCAATTCATAACAATAACTTTATCTGCACTCTGGAATATCTGCTGAATAATGGGGAGATATACACTTTATATTTTCCTATTTAAAGGGACTGTAATCGTAGTTTCAATTCACAACAAAACATTTCTCTGCACCCTGGAAGCTGAATAATGGGGAGATATACACTTTACATTTTCCTATTTAAAGGGACTGTAGTCGTAGTTTCAATTCATAACAATAACTCTATCTGCACCCTGGAATATCTGCTGAATAATGGGGAGATATAAACTTTACATTTTCCTATTTAAAGGGACTGTAATCGTAGTTTCAAATTTTTCAAGGAAATATTTACCCCTGCCTTGGTCTAATCCTACCTGCTGTACGAGGAAAATCATGGAGCTGAGATGAACGGCGAACTGAGATATCACAGTGAGGATGGTGTACACGTTGAATATGTTGGGCAGGGGACGGGATTTAGACAGGGTTGTCAGGGGCTTTGATCTAAATAAATGATCCTTTACTTAAAACTGACTTAATATCCTTCTGTTCAAAAATTTAAATGTTTCATTTTAAAATTTTAAGATTGGCATGACTTGGGAAATTGAACATTTTTTTTGAATGATTTTTATATTAATTTTCTTAAATAAAACTAATTTCACCTTGAGATGAAGAGAAAGCAGGCTGCTAGGAGAAGACCTTGGAAAGTTGCTTGACCGTCAGAGAATTTAACTCCCTCCAGGTACAAAACTGACTGACTAAAAATCAAACGATTCAGAAAACCCAGTTGAAGAAGTTTGGAACACTTAAATAAATTCTCCGTTTAAAGATTTCCATGGTAGATATCTCTGAAAGAATGCGACTGAAATGACAACTTCAACATTACATAATTAAAATAATTTGGAAAATATTATCGAATAAAAAAGTCATACATTTAATTACTAAAAAGTCTCATTCTTTGTGGGTAACCATGTAATTTATCTACATCGCTTATTGGTTTTGTGGTAATACTAAAAAATTTATTTCTATACCTGTATGCCAAAATAAGGGCATTCAAAGCCAAAATCTTAAACATCTGTAGAGTAGTGACCAGGGTACAACGGCCCTTAACAATTTTATGTATTTTTTTTCTAGAAAACTGGTTAATTTTTTAATTTTCTTTAAGCTGAACCATCATACACTAACACATAACATATTGTAGTTAAGATCCAAAAACTGTACAAAACTTTTTTGACCTGGTCCAGTTCCATATTTTTCAAATGATAATGTAAAAGAAAAGGATCCTGAGCACTGTAGTTTTACCATTACTATCAAAAACATCGCTTCCACATTTTTTACCACAGTGAGGCCTATACAACTCTAGAATAGGAAGACGACTAATAGAATTAATTATTATAATGTAGTCTTATGAAAATAAAACAGCAACTGTAAAGTGAACACTGAACACAGACCCAATCGAATTAAAATGGTTATTTTTAACTACTAGAGTATATAACTAATTTCTCTAGAACAACATTAAATACAAATAAGATTTATAAATTGTTGGTTCCACAGTATTTTGAGTCTCACTGTACTTGCATCAATACTATTGGATAGTATTGATACAAATAATCTTGTAAGAGAGAAGTCTCGTCAAAATCTCTGTTTACCTGTTTGATCACGTGATTAATTGAAACTATACTCGAGTGCTTGGAGGTGAACGGAGCAGCGATACTAGCGTCGCCTAGCTTCACGACCTGGAAACAATAATTAACTCTATTCAAGGTGTGACAACTTGAAAAGGTAGAAAAGTGAAGTAGAGAATCAGGTAGTACAGTCAGTCCTCAATACAATTATGGACTGCTATGTCATAAATACTGTTGTAAACTCAATATTTTACAGGGATACATATTTTGAAGAAATGATGTTAAAAGACTTAGAAAAATTAAAAAATTACCACTGTCAAATTCTTCCCTCCCCTCTTTTGACACTCTAACCAAACAAACACCTTTCCCTCTATAAGTCATATATGTTGCCCCATCACTAGGTCTACTAGCTGTACCCCTCTACCTGCATATCCTCAGCTTCCTGAAGTTCCTGCATCATCTTCTGCAGCTGAGCTTGTCGTGCATTCATCCTTTAAATCAATCAATGAATCAAACTATTCTGAATTCCATCATTCATCCTTCAAATCAATCAATAAATCAAACTATTAAGAATTCCGCCATTCATCCTTAAAATATCAATTAATAAATCAAACTGTTTAGTATTCCGCAATTCATCCTTCAAAATCAATCCATAAATCAAATGGTTAAGCATTCCATCATTGATCCATCTAAATCAATTAATTAATCAAACTATTAGGAATTCCATTATTTATCCTTTAAAAATCAATCAATAAATAGGACTATTTAGAATATAATAATTCATCCTTGACCTTCAAAAATCAATCAATAAATCAAACCTAAATATCCTATACCCTTAATTTTTTTCCCCCAATCTCACCCTTCTTATAAAAAGCAATTTATGTAAAAAGTCAACTTACCTATCTCTTGGATCAGGTTTCTTTACATCCGTCCTTTTCCCTTTTCCTTCTTTCTTCAGTTTGTCAAACTTATCTACCTCCCTCTCCTCATCCTGCACAAGGATTATTATTATTATTATTGCTGAAATTATTGTTATTGTTGTTATTGTTATTGTTATTATGGTTATCATGGTTATCATGGTTATTATTGTTATTATAGTTATTATTGTTATTACTGTTATTTTTGATATGATTATTATCATACCAAAAGAAAAAATAAATGTCCCTTATTTTTAATCTTGATTCACTGGATATTCGAAATTATTGAATATAATTTACTCTGTATATTAATGTGATATATGCAACCATATGAATATCATGACAACAATCGGAAATGTTCTTATATACTCCGCCAGGAGTCCTGAAAATAATCCTAACATAAACATAAACATAAACATCATAACTATCATGATCATCATCATTTTTCAATGTTATAATTTACATCTTTTCTGTGAAAACAACGATATTCTGACCTTTTCCTCTTTCTTCTTCTTAGTTTGAATAGATGAAAGAATTGCTACTCCTACATGAGCATGCTTCAGAGCACCAACATCATTAGTTCCATCTCCACACATCAACGTGTAATAACCTGAGTAAAGATATTGATTGGAATACAATTTTCAATCTTAAACAAAAGAAAAAAACAGTGTGTTAAAATGATGAAAATTCAATATACTACAATAAATGTTTTTATTAAAAGTTTCGAACAATACAAAAAAAAAATATTTCAGCCATAACTCGTAAATATTTTTTTATGTGGATATTTCTCACTTGAAAGATGTATCTTATCTTGATTGTATAAATGAATTATTTTGTATGATCAAGATGAAACAAGAAGGATTAGCTTGAGATTGAAAAATGTGTTAAGATGATGGCAACGATAAGTAAAATACGAATAAAGATGACATTTCAACCCATTTTTAATAAAATGTAAGTGTGTTATATTTTTTTAATATTAAAAATTTCATCGACAGATTTTTTATTTTAATTTGATTTGGATATTTATCATTTCCAAGAGTTATCTTATCTTGATAGTTTGAATAAGTTATTTTGAAAGATGAAGATGAAGTATAATAATAATATTATATCACATTCTTGGAAGATTTGAATACATTCCCAGAATTACATTGTTATTTCAACTACTTTTATTTCAACCTGAAAGGACCAGTATTTTGTAATAACTTTGTAATAATAAAGGTGAAGGGAACTAACTTTGCACCTGTATTCTTTCAATCAATTAGGAACAGGGAAAATGCTCAATTCGTTCCCCTTATCAGAAGCGTAGACCCGTATAAAAGGTATTCGTATAAATATTTGTTAATGTCTATTTATAATACTTATTTTAAAAATTTAGGCCATGAAAATAAAACCTAACAAAGATAGATTCAGCATGCAAGATTAGCTTGCAAGGCTCAAAGACTTAAAAGCCAGGTCCGGGGGATCGTTTGATCTACAACAGGTGAATTAATTAAGAATTATTGCTGATTTGGCGACGTAGTGAATCCGATAAGAATGTGGTATAATAATAATAATAACACTGTCAATCCTTCAATCTGAGATTTCACACTTGAGCTCTCTTCCGTTTAAGTTTCAATGAATTAACCCAGTTAAGAGCTGAGTATATGAAGGACTACCTAGATACTTGAGAGTAGTGATGACGACCTCCTTCTGTTTAGGGTTGACCCTAGCGAACACCTTGACGTGGGGGAGAAGACGGTGCGCCAGTTCTTTTCTCTCAGACAATAAGTACGTGAGTCCCTCACCTAAATGTTAAATATTTTTCTCAGAAAATTAATGTGAATATTTTTGAGAATTCAAAATTATTTTTTTCAAATTTCTCATTAAACAATTTATTTTCTTTAAAAAGTTTAAACTCAGTATTAAAAAAAAGACTTAGAACAAAAGCAGCGGGAATTTTATTGTTTGCTATCCAGCTTTGTCTGGACTTTTCCCTTTACAAGTCAACCAACTCAAACCAGACGAATAACATTCCCGTGGTTCTACAGAGTTTCCCAATTAGAATTTAAGGCAAATTGGTCCAGAGGATCAGAGGTTCAGTTTTTAAATCAAAAAGATTCAGTTTGCCATTTTTATACCTAACAATTTTTGGAAAAAATTGTCAAAGAGGGGGGAAAAGTAATTTTATGGAAAAGATATACCCCTTAAGTGGTAAATATGTACCTGTAGGATACACCCCTTGAGTGGTAAAAATGTACCTGTAAGATACACCCCTTGAGTGGTAAAAATGTACCTGTAAGATACACCCCTTGAGTGGTAAAAATGTACCTGTAAGATACACCCCTTGAGTGGTAAATATGTACCTGTATATTACACCCCTTGAGTGGTAAAAATGTAAGATACACCCCTTGAGTGGTAAAAATGTACCTGTAAGATAGACCCCTTGAGTGGGAAATATGTACCTGTAAGATACACCCCTTGAGTGGTAAATATGTACCTGTATATTACACCCCTTGAGTGGTAAATATGTACCTGTATATTACACCCCTTGAGTGGTAATTATGTACCTGTAAGACACATATCATAGCTGGAGATGAACTGCTTCCACTGTTGGTTGCCGAGCTCCTTGGGTCCCTTCAAGGAGACAGTCTCCTTCTCATCCACACTCTTCCAAACCCAACCATCCACTTCATCACTGAATATAGGAAAAAAATCACGTATCCTTTACAGAAATGTAAATTAGGAAAAACATTTTCTGGAAAAATTAATTTCCCTCTTCTTCATATTCAGAAGATTTTTCACGGTAGTTAACTTGTATTTTAACGACTTTTGACCAACAATACCGACCTATAATTCCCCTAACAGAGGGACGTTAAGTTACTTTTTGTCCCTATTCATTCATTCTTATATCATCTTAAATTCTTGGTTACTTTATATTCATTCACTTGGGACAATTAAGTAAAATAACCACCCGCCGCGTTCTGCAAAGTTTTTGTGAAAAAAGTGGTCCATTTTCATCAAAAAAAATCGTATTTCTTGTAACTGCAAATTAAGTAGACAATCTTTGTTTTGTGTTGTTTAATATCCAATTGTATACATTTTCAAACAGGGTTGTAAATATTTCCATCTCTTGAAATATAATAAACTCTTATTTAGAGAAGAATTATCCCTTTAACGAAGACGATATAATAAACACTCATAAAAACTATTTTAACTATTTTCATTGATTGAGTTGATTTAAGTATCATTAAATTCCGTGCACTAGTAACATTCCTTAACAACCCGATTTGACCCAGTAACTACAAGTTTATCAGAACTGAATGACTAGGGCCATAAATAATGATGAGGATCGAAATGATAAAAGAAAACTATCAAAAATTATAAAATTTTTTACTTAACGCTTAGCACAACGTTTTCCAATTTAATTAGCTATTTAGAGCGCAGCAGGTTTTATAAATATTTAATGCAAAACTTTTCTATTTCAGTATTTCACCATGAATTCTTTTCAGACGTTCTAGGGGTGAATACTGAATACTAATCAGACGTTCTAGGGCTGAATACTTTTCAGACGTTCTAGGGGTGAATACTGAATACTAATAAGACGTTCTAGGGGTGAACACTTTTCAGACGTTCTAGGGGTGAATACTGAATACTAATAAGACGTTCTAGGGGTGAATACTGAATACTAATCAGACGTTCTAGGGGTGAATACTGAATACTAATCAGACGTTCTAGGGGTGAATACTAATCAGACGTTCTAGGGGTGAATACTTTTCAGACGTTCTAGGGGTGAACACTTTTCAGACGTTCTAGGGGTGAATACTTTTCAGACGTTCTAGGGGTGAACACTAATCAGACGTTCTAGGGGTGAATACTATTCAGACGTTCTAGGGGTGAACACTTTTCAGACGTTCTAGGGGTGAATACTTTTCAGACGTTCTAGGGGTGAATACTAATCAGACGTTCTAGGGGTGAATACTAATCAGACGTTCTAGGGGTGAATACTAATCAGACGTTCTAGGGGTGAATACTAATCAGACGTTCTAGGGTTGAATACTTTTCAGACGTTCTAGGGGTGAATGCTTTCCTGAATTTTAACATAGAAGAGAAGAAAATGTAAAAACCAACATATATTTAAGGAAACTTGACGTTCTAAAACATGTCAATTACTGGGACATTGTATTCATTAGATATTATCACAATTATTTTGTTGATGCATAATACAATTATCAAAACTGTAATAATAATGTGATTTATCAGCAAAAAATAATCCAGAAATTCAATAAAATGATCGATGTTAATATACTAGTGGTTTATTAAAAACAAATAAGAAATATTGCTTTTTAACTGGTTTTAAATCCCCAAATTATACCCCTCCCCCCCTCTTTCCTGAATTATTTAGACAAGTAATAACCTCAGGGTATATATTTACTTAGAAACTAATAACCCCCCTGGTCCCCTTTCTAAAATATCTTATTTTCCTCAGTATACTGAGGATTTTTTCCCGAGTTGAGGAAAACAAATGTTTTTTTTAGGGGAAAAAATAATATTTGGTTAGAAAGTGGAAATAATTTTCCTGTCTAATCTCCTCCGCCACTCCCTTGAATCTTTAAAAATTATTTCCTTCAAAATATTTACCCCTGACTAACCTAGTAAGGATAAGAGTCGTCGAGTTTCTTGAGAATCTGAGCTGTTTAGCTACATGACAAGCTGTCAAAGGATTATCTCCAGTAATCATCATAACCTACAATCAATCACAATATAAATACAATCAACAACAGAATGTTCATGATTTTTGGGGTTGATCAGTTTTATTTAATGGTTAAATAAAGTTATTTTCAAGAAGTTTTTGGGTTAATCAGTTAAAATGTTAAGAGAAAAACAGGGGTCTGTCAGATACAGCAAATTAGCATTCTTACGAATTTTTGGAGAACCCTACTCATAGTTTTCTCAAATACCTATGAACTGATCCTTGAAATCTCTTTCATTTAAAATTTTAACCAATTGAACGCATTTGGCATCCAAGAAATTTAGAGCTTACATTTTTGTATAACACAAATATGGATGTTAGCGGCTTGAACCTGTACTTAAACCTCTTTAACATTAAACACAAAAAAAAAAAAAATATCCCCCCCCCCCTTTCCATACTACTTCACTGACCTGATGTGAGGACCCGACCAACTCCTTGATCACGGACTTGGAGTCAGGTTTCATCGGACAGGAGATTATCACAAACCCAGCAAATATCGCCTTCTGCTCTACACCTTCTCTTGTCAGTTCCTAGAATATATCAATTAATTTATCAACTGTCCAGTCTGGTTACATTGGTTACATAAAGAGACTCTTCACTCTTGATCCACGTAATTTTAATTTAATCTAAGCAATCACGATGAAAGATATTTTCGTTTTCCTATCTGAAAATTGTTATTTTTTAATTGCGGTTTTTGTGGAGATTTACTGTAGAGAGGGGATAAAATTGTCAGAATTTAACACATTTCACACTAAAACCTGGCAATATCTTCCTCACGGGTGCTCACTGGAATAGGTAGATGAGTAAAAGGTACCATTGTGAATTGGGCATGGAACTCTTAAATTGGGAGGTCACTTGACAGTCCATGTTAGCCATCANGATAATATTAGATTAAAAAGAATATTCTTATCAACTGGTTAGAAAATTAACTAATCTATTAGTCAACCCATCTTTAAAAGTTGATTAAATAAATCACTGTTTACTTTTAACAAATCATTTTGTCATTTTGTCATTAGCTGACATTTTAAATACAAATTAACTAATAAATCTATTAATATTACTTATATAATCAATTAACTAAAACAAAACAATTTTGAACCCAAATTATTCCATCAAATCAATCAATCAATTAAATGAATCTAACCTTAATATCCTGATGAGTGAGCCTGCCTAGATCCCTCCAACCTAGAGCTAGAACCCTGGCTCCCCTCCTTGATAAAGCCAAGTAGTTCTTGTCGTAGTCGGCCGGTACATCGATAAACATACCCTTCAAGGTTTCAGGAGCACCCTACATAAATATTTGACTCACCCCTTTTCTCGAGACTAACCTAAAATTTTACTGTAACTTTTTTCCAACAGATACAAAACTAATTTTTTGGTTAAATTCTCTGAGGAAGAAAGGATTTTAAAATTTGTAGAATGNAATTTAATTGAACGATATTAAAAAAATAGTTTGGCTTGACTTTGTTTAAGATGGTACGTTTATGGCATGCTTTCTCATTACTCAATGCTCATGGGTCGAATTATCCTCTCCCACTAATAGAGGAATTCGGAATTTAACTCCCCCATAATAATTTCTTTAAGCTTTATTTCACAAAATCACTGACCTTGATTGTAGCAATATAATTAGTGTCCGAGGTTGCAGGAACAGTATAACCACAAACCACGCTCATGCGCTTGAGCGCGGATGAAAAATGAAAACGCTGGAAGATCTTCAGTCCTCCATATTTTCCTTTGCGAGGTATAACAGCCTCACCCTGAAATATTTGTAGGTTAGGTTTACATAAGTATTTTCAATTTATTTTATTATTAATAACAGTCCAGACGGTTTGGTTCAAATTTTTATATTTGTTTCAAAGTGTTTCAGGTGTTTCAAATTGTTTTAAAGTGTATAGTTCAAAGTGTTTTAAAGTGTGTTTAGGAGTTTTAAAGTGTGTTGAGTTTTAAAGTGTGCTTAAAAGTTTTTTAAATTAATCTGAAGTGTTTAAAGTAATTTAAATGTTTCAAAGTTTTTCAAAGTGTTTAAGTGTTTCTACAATTTAATTTTTACTTTTTCTTGGTTTAAAATTATTATTTATTCAGTTTCAATTGTTCAGTCAACTGTTTGGGGTTATTTGTTCTTAACCTTAGTTAGAGACCAATCTACAGCCGCCAGGGTAGCTTTCTCAAGAGGATCTCCTACTAGTCCATCATCTAGCTGAACTAAACTGTGACAACTCGCCAAAACCTAAATAAATCATTCAAAAATTATTTCAATTCAAATTCTACATTTGAACCAAATATAATTTCATAATATCCTTCTTAAATCTCAAGAAATCTGTTAGAGTAAACGTCAATACAAAAAAAAAATACTGACAACAAATAATTTTGTATTATTTCTTAGAATCTTTAACGTACACAGTGCTGTCTAGAGCTAGACTGCACAATCATACATATTTACAATATACAATGGACATTGGACATTACATATAGTAGGGAACTATGGTCGAAACATCCTGTCATCAAGTCAGTGTTCAGAGAGGGAGGGAACCCCCGGACGCCATGAGCCTCCACTATGCAGACACGAGCCTCCCAGATTTGCTAGGCAGATCGAGCCTCAACTAAGAAGACCAAGCCTCCGCTATGCAGACCGTGCCTCTGCTATGCAGACCGTGCCTCTGCTACGCAGTAAAAGAGCCTCTACTCTTCAGCACAGCTTTTTTTAAATCTTGGTTTTTTATGTGTATAAAATATTAACAATTTTTTTGACGTAGTGGCATAAGAATACTTCTGTATAGAGGAGGCTCGTTTTGCATGGCGAAGGCTATTTACTGCATAGCGGAGGCTCGGTCTGCCTAGCAAATCTGGGAGGCTCGCGTCTGCAGGGTTGGACGCTCATGGCGTCCGGGGGTTCCCTCCCTCGTTCAGAATAGTGTACACAACTACACATGTTCATGTGTACAACTGTTGTACAACTGTACATGTGATGAATATTAATCTGTACAAACCTGAATACTCTGAAGAGGAGCTTTGTCTACTGGGATAACTCCGTACTTAGATTCTATCTATAATTTAAAAAATATTTAAGGACATTTTAATCAAGAAAAATATGTTTGGGGTGATTCTGATCGGAGAAACCCTATTTTGAAGAAATCCTGAAAAGATTAACATACTTGAGGCGGAGGGATCCTGTTTATAACAAATTTTTTAAAAAAATTATTTTTTGCCAAAAATGTACTGTTAAGTTTTCAGCAAAACAATCAGATGAATAACAATGATTCCTGAAGCCATTCCTTATCTTTTGGTGTGTGTTATTTTGATCTTTGGGATTTGTTTCATACAGTCTTTAAAAACTAAGATTAAGACAAAAGTAAAAAATAAAGAAAATATAATTTTGTGTGAAAAATCTGGATTTTGCTTGACCTTCTCCTGTGGACCAGTGCCTGGTTCCTGCGGTAGTCCTGCAATACCCTCGACCACCAGGTCGTCACTAGTCAAAGTTCCAGTCTTGTCAAAACAAAGAATTTCAACCTTTCCGGCAAATGGGATCCTGAAATAATATCAACATTGTTGGTCGAAAATTCTTCAGCTCCGGTTTTTCTTCATTTGCTCAAACTATCTTTATGTTAAAGTAAAAATAAAATAAATTTTTTTTATCAAAAACTAGTTTCAGCATTTTCAATCCTCAACCCTTAATCTTTAAATACAATTTTAACCCCCAATTTTGCTGTTGTAAAAATCAACTCAAACTTTCGTAAAATATAATGTTTAGTCCTTACATTCATTTCAAAACTTTTCTATTTTACAGAAATGTAAAATCCAAGTAATTATTTAAGTAAACCAAACTTTTAAGTAAGATAGAGGTAAACTACATAAACTTAGCCAATAATCTTTTGAATATGGGAGTTCAACTCTTAAATATAACAACAAATATTTTCAATTAATGGTTAATTCACAGAGAGATGGTGGAAATAAATTATGATTGGTAGATCCGTTAAAACCTAAGATCCTAAAAAAATGCTTTAAAAATCTAAACCTGAATGGTTCTGTACAGTAGACTTTAAGTTTAGAAAGAGAGAGAAGGCTAGTATTGACTGCAAGGCTGAGCTCTATAGGTAGTTCAGGAGGTACTACACTAGTCAGGATCAGTGTACACTCAAGGAACAACTTGTAACGATTCCTAAACACAAGATACATATTAACGTTAAATCAATTTTTTTTTTATATTTGAACCACGTAGCAGGGCTGGGTGTATATTTTCTCGAAAAATATTATTCTTTCCTTTCCCCCCCTTTTGTGTAAAGGGGAAAATTTCTGGGGAAAAAGTATCAATACGTATGAAAAAAGTTGCCTTTTGTTGACCAATTTTTCATTTCACCGAAAATCATCCCCCCCCCCGGTGTATTTTTGAAAAATATACATCCCTGCCACGTAGACATAGTTAAACCACATCTTTTGCGCTCTCATTTAAGTTGCCCAATTTTAAATTTTTCCCACGCTTCATCAAAAATCAAGTCAGAGGGGGGTGTAATTTTGACATAGACATAGTTAGACCACATCTTTTGTGTGCGTATATAAGTTGAAGAGAAGTGGTTCAACTAAATCTATCCGGGTCAACTACTTCCAGTTATTCATTAAATCTGGGCCCCGATTACTATGCTTTTTGTTCACCTGGTTGGGTCCATTGTGCCGTAGATCCAGACATAGCTGGCAGCTGCGATGGCGAAGATGAGAAGGAAGAGGATGAAGAAGAAGGTTTCAAGGTTGTTAGCCGTCACCCGCTTCACTCCGAACAGGATTGTCCGGAGAAGTTTACCCTTTACAAGAGAATATTAGATAAGTGAGCAAAACCATACGTGGAAATCATATCAAAACCATTATAGTGTAAGAACTACACATCATATTTTTTGTTAGTTTTATATGTCATTTTTTGGATGTGTATAAATAAACAATTTTTAAAACTTATCAAAATTGTAAGTAGAATATTTTCTTTTTTTGGCATTAGACTTAGAGAAAATTCAATACAGGTAACTTAATGATATGATAAAAATTTGACAGGGTCCAAGAAGACGAAGGCAAGCGCGTATTAAGGGGGGGGAGGTTATAACCTCAAACTTAAATTAAACCAACAAAAAGTTCTTCGCTTCCCAAGAATGCCTCAAAGCATTTGGCGCAATTTTTGGCCCTATCTAGATTAAAATCCTGTATATGCCCTTGAGAGATGACATGACATGCCGTGTTGGTTAATTACCTGTTGTGTATTGAACCCTGTCTGAAGAACATATCCAACACATCCTCCATCTCCAGCTCGTAGTCCTGCAGCTGTCTTACTCGGAGGAGTATGCTGAACTATTCTGTAGATACAGATACTTGACTTGTGTCAAAGCGAAATATTTCTAAAATTTTGAAATTATAAAATTAAATTAGAAGAGGTTCATTTAGGACTGTCATTTTGTATATAAACATATGTTATTTTTAGGGTTTTTATCCACTATGTTACATTAAACCAGATAATATTAGATTTAAAAAAATATTCTTATCAACATTAAACCAAAATACTAATTATCCGGAGTTTAGGGTTTGTATCCAGTATGTTACATTAAACCAGATAATATTAGATTAAAAAGAATATTCTTATCAACATTAAATCCAAAATACTAATTATCCGGAGTTTAAATGCCAGTTTCATATGTTTTGGAAAACTGAGCAATTTTTTGTATCAAATTCCGTAGAAATATAAAAATTTACCAATAACATAATAAAACAAGATACAATTGTCCTCAACTATCAATTATAAAATAAACATGATAAGCTAATTTTTATTTGAGGAATAAAGCATGTATCCCTGGTTCCAGCAAATAGAACATGTAATCTTGAATCCTGGTCCAGGTCTAGACATCTACCCTCGTCCCAGGAACTATTCTCCAGGGACTCCTTTACACACAGAGATATACATCACTTGTGATTATTTTAGAACCTTGTTTAAAAGAACTGTCGACGTAATTTAAAGAGACCCACATACATATCATCCGATTCACAACTTTATAGACTTTCATCTGAGCAAAAATAATGTAGATAATCCTATTTACTTTGAAGATCAGTTTATCTAAACTTGGCTTGTGGATTTCTTCAAAGAAAACTGAGAGACTTAAATCTCTTCACAAATCAAATCAAATCAAATCATGAATGTTAGGGAGAGCTTTAGGCTCCACTCTACAGCTTGGAGTTTCAAGTCCTGACTGAGAGGTGGGTTTTCAGCCCGGATTTGTTTTATGTATAATCGTTAATTAATCGAGTGTTTAAATTAATCGGAATGATCCCAGCAACACGACCAAAATTGTAAA
Organism: Eurytemora carolleeae; assembly: GCF_000591075.1. Lineage (NCBI taxonomy): Eukaryota > Metazoa > Arthropoda > Copepoda > Calanoida > Temoridae > Eurytemora > Eurytemora carolleeae. The sequence continues at coordinate 120,738 of NW_019396739.1, forward strand.
AATTGTTACTCAGCTTGGGTAAACCTTTAAAAGACACCGCTGTGAATAGAGAACGCAATTTTTAATATGCAGGGTCTCTTAAAACAATGTTGACAGTCTCTTACTGGTCAGGTATTGTAAAATCAAAAGCCATTCACAAACAAGAGTGTTAATTCTGACTGTTAAAAATTATTTCTAAAATAATGAGACCTTAAACCTCCCCAAATGTCATATGTCGGAATTTAAGTCCTTTAAGTTCGTTTTTGTAGATTTTTTGAATTTCAAAAAGATTCCAAAAAATCTAAGTCTTATAAATTTTAGAAGCGTTAATTCTGAACATTTTTAGAGAAGTATATGCAAAAAAACGAATCAAAAGATTGATTTTTTAGTTAGTTTTTCCTTTATATTTTCTCTTGGGATACAAACACTGCAAAGTTTATCAAAATCAAACTCTAAAGAGTACAGTTTCAAAATGTTGGAAGTTTTTATTACAAGTTTTTAAACAAACGAAGCAAAACAATGAGTAATGATTCATTAAAACTGCGGGAAAATTATCTTTTACCTTCATCTGAGGAATACTCTCCCCTGTGAGCATACTCTCGTCTACTATACAAGGACCCCGGAGTAGAAGTATATCACATGGAACCAGGTTATCATTCAAACATCTACTGATGGAGATAATGTCGCCAGGAATCAGTTGATCGGTTGGCAAGGGTCTCCATCTTCGTCCACGATATACCTTGAAGAAAACATTTAAAGATATCAAATCAATCAATCAAATGTGCATCAACACCACCCAAGTTTGGGAAACAAAGACCAAGAACTGACGACAGTTCGTGAGACAGTAGCTGGGTATAATTTTTTATCTGTTGAAATAAAAGATGTAGGAGGATTGCTTGGTTTTAGAATCATAACGATGACACATTTGTTATGTGAACCACTAGTTCAAAATTAAGGAAGGTTTTGAATCAGTAATTAAATTTTGAACCGGCAGAAGTTCAGCGACTCCGCAAATTCATTAAATTCGGTTCCTAGTAAAATAAAATTAGTTTAAGAAATTATTATCAAAAATGTACCTGGATCATGTAAGGCTTGTTTCCCATCTTCCTGATCTCCGACATATTTCTGATCTGTTGCTGGACAAGGGTGCACTCAAACATTACCAGCATCATCAGGGTGAACACAGAGTAGTACCAGTACTCATCCAGGCACCATAATCCAACACAGAAGATCTGGAAATAATAAAAACTATACTTATTAATTTCAATAACAATAAAGGAAAGTGGGTCAACTACCAGGATATTTTACCCATGCAACTGCAAGATATACAAAGCACTATAAATTAATCAGAGCTTAAATTATATAATTTTATCAACTTGATTTTAAGAATTTTCAGCCTTTTATTTGAACATCAGAACAAACCTGGAATACGAAGAATGGTGCGGTTGCCCTCTCAAGAAACAGTTCCTTAAACTCTGGAACTGCCATCTCTACCTCGTTATTCCCATAAAACATTGTCTTATCATGCACCTCTTCCTCCATCCACCCCTTGCACTCACTGTACGTCTTTAGCTCCATGTCCACTGGAAACTGGATGGTTCGGAATATCTTCTTCTCTGTGTCAAACACGTATTTAATTTTCTGGAAGGAGAACCATAATTGATGTGGTCCTGTTCTAGCCAATCTGACAAGCTCAGAGAACCCGTGATTTTCAAGCGGAGTAACCTGGAGAAATACATTAAGAAGCTTTCAAGGAAAAACTGATTGAGAAAAACTTAAAGTGAGTTGTTGGAATATATTGACTAGGTTGAATGAGAGAAAAGTTAAACTACGGAACTACATCAGGAAAAATACAAGAGATAGGAGTGAAATATAAGAAAAGTAATTGTGTACGGACAGAAAAAAAAACAATAATTAGAAAACACAATATAAAAAGAGAAAATTTTGAAAGAACAACTGCAAGAAAATGGGGAAAAAATAACTGAATACTACATGTTGATAGGCTTTGAGGCACATATTGTAAAGAGCGAAAGTTTTTTTAACAAAGAGTCGAATTGTAAAATTATCAAAAAAATCTTACTTTAGCATATGTAGCATCTTGTTTGCTAGTGACAGGTACACTGGAGCACATCATGACAGCTTGTATACTTACAGACCAATAACAACTCAACAAAACTTAAAAGAAAGATAATTTATAAATTTATTCATTAACAAAGGTTTATTTAAAAAAATTTACAAAAAAAAATAAAAACCTTTCATTTTAATCATTAGAAAAAATATTCTAATTAGGTCTTAACTGCAAAATACAATTTTGGGATCAATACCTACAATGTGTTTTATTTACACGTTTTCACGTACTAGAATAAATGCTTACCTAATACATGAATAAGAAGAAGGACTACTCCGCAGACTGTACCGATCTCAACGTACTCATTGTACCCGTACACAACCAACCAATTGTACAACCAAGCTATGTACAAGAAGAAAAAAGGTGTGGTAAACCCGTAAAGGTACGGGGCTCTTTTCCTGAAATAAAAAATACTTTGTAGGCCTACTTTAAAGAATTAATCAATCATAGTCTATGTCTTATATTACTTTAAATAAAAAATCCTCTGTCACCTACAAAGTAAACGACATTGATTGATCATGTACATTGTGTATAATTTAAATTTTCCAAAACATTTGTTCGATTCTGTTTTTAATTAAATGCTTACACTCAAATGTACTCTACGAGGCTTTTATGGCGTCCATCTTCTATTTTAACTTTTTATTGGGGCTCTTTCTCTTTGAAAATTCATAGAACAAAAACAAAAAAAGCTTTACAGATTTGATATTATTTTTCGTGGATTTTCAAAATTTTACTTTTTAAAATACCATAAACCTTCCCTTGGGTCCTGTGACTTACAATGTTCATAACAAATTTCTATTTATTTTACAAGACAACTATAGCAACTACTCAATACTTACTTATATAACGATACACTTGAAACAAGATCATCATTTGGATCCGCCAAATTCATTTTCTGAAAATTTATAATAATATAAGTACCTAATATTTAAATATTAATATAAATATAGAAATTTTTACATTATAGCATAAAACCATTATGCGTAGACATACAACACATTAAAAGCATTTAATTATTAAAATATTATGACAATTTCTGTTCTGTACTATTTAGTATTTACATTTATCTGAGAGTATCTAAATAATTTACCAACATCAAATTTGTAAAAAGGCAAATTGATTTAAATTTAAAGCTGTTTCCGAATATTTACAATGATGCCATGTACAATGAACATTGTATTGTACAATGTACAGGTTCACGCATATTTTAAAATTTAAACCTGGGTAATAAAAGTTTTCTTGGGCACAATTTCATTCAACATAAAGGAGAGAAAAAAAATCTACAAATAATTTTCTTAATGGTTGAACAATTTTGTTAACCAATCACAATTTTCATAGTAAAATGCAAAGGATTATGCAATAGAGGTGCGTCAAATCTAGAATTTTTCTGGTAAATAAACATCTATTTAAACCAATAGGGCAAAATTTCCAAAATCGATAACTTTCTTGGGAAATACTAATATTAAGAAGGATGAGCTGGCGGGGGATTGAAAACGTACAACATAAAATAATATAGAAACTATAAAATGACAATGATAACTATCAAACAACCTAAATAAGCTTTTTGAAAGCGCATTAGTGGCAGGTGGCAACCATACAACTAAGTAATAAATAATATTTAAAAACTAAAATCCCCACATTCAGAACTCTTAATTTCCGCAGTTAGAAGAAAATATACGGAAGGAACTAAAACAGCACCGCCGAGCTAAATAAAGAACTGGGCCATAAAATTTGCAACTCCAAACACAATAATAAGAATGTGGATGATAAGAGAAGTCCATGACACAGGTCCAGACCGCTTACAACTGGCTAGATGAACAAGAACGGGTAGAGTGAATATCAAGGTCATCCCACAAGCAGCACCACTAAACCTGAAGAATAGTAAGATTTAGAAATTATTTCACATTCTAAATTTTCATTCAACCAGTCAACCAGTCAACCAGTTGTTCAATTGTTCAATTTTTTAATTGTTCAATTGTTCAATTGTTCAATTGTTCAATTTTCAATTGTTCAATTGTTCAATTGTTCAATTGTTCAATTATTCAATTGTTAATTGTTCAATTGTTCAATTGTTCAATTGTTCAATTATTCAATTGTTCATTGTTAAATTACTCAATTGTTCAATTATTCAATCCTTTAATCATTCAATCCTTTAATCATTCAATCCTTTAATCATTCAATCATTCAATCATTTATTAGTTCAATAATTTAATTGTTACAATTTTGCTCAATTATTCAATCAATCGTTCAATCATACATCCATTTGCTCGATCAATCAATCAACTTAATCTTTAATCCATGATATACCTGATAATAGTTCCTATCTTAGGCATGAAGATTGCAAACATCACACAGACTGCGATAACAGCAGTATTGAGTAGAAGAACATACTTTAGACCAGGCCATACATTACGGAATATCGGATACAGGACGGAAACTCTACAGAATACAAACAAAAAATATTAAATCTTTTCAGGAAAAATTCCATCCAAAACATTTTTTAGAAGCCATCCTTCAGGTATTGGTCTAGTTACCCTCCAATTTAAAAGTGCCAATTAAAATTCACAACAAAAGGTAATCAAAAATATATTAGGGAAAAATGCAAGTTTAACATTTACATAATAAACCCCAATAAGAAACTAACCTGAGAAGATACATTATAAGTGGAAACACTGTAGTCATTTGGAAGAAGAGAAATATTTTGGCAGCAACAGTTAAGCCATCATGTTTTAAGAAGTTATTCAGTAGATTATCCTCTATACAATTCTAAACAGTTAAACCATCATTCTTCCAGTGCTTAGGATCCGAATACGTTGGATCCGCAAGATTTTGGCTTCCTGGATCCGGATCCGTATCCGCAAAAATATGCGGATCCACGGATCCGGATCCAAGGGGTAAAATATCAACCAAAAACTGCAAAAAAAAAACTTTTTTAATCCTAAACTCAAATCTGAACTTTTGAAAAAAGAGATTTTAAAAATTTTCTCATTTCTGAATGGTTTATCAAGTTTTAGGATAAAAATAAGCGAAAAAAATTAAAACAAAAAATTTGAAAATTATTTTTTGTTAAAAAAATTCAGGAAATCTTAAAGAAATGACCTGGATCTGGATCCGGATCCGGATCCATTTTTTATCCAGTGTGGATCCAGGATCTGGATCAGCATCAAATGGATCCTAAGCACTGCATTCTTCATACTGCAGGGGCCATAATTCTTTATTTCTCAGGAAAAATTAGGATAAATCAAGATCTAGTTTAGCCTAATCTTGATGCTCAAAGTGAAACACTTAAAACATTTTATCAAGTTAGAATTAAATCTATTTAAGTTATATAATTATACTGTATATTCATTCTGACCTTTGGTAGTGGAAATGAGAGATAGAAGGCAGCTCCAATCGCCATATAGGTTGCAGTAACAAGAAAATATGCTATGGACATATCCCTGCCATTGTGCTCCTGCACCCTGTTGTTGGACATGATGGTGATAATGGCGTTGTGTATGAAGAGGCCGAGGGCAAGGATACCCGAGAGGCTGGGGAAAGAGGATCTGAAGAGAGGTATGAACTCAGGACTTGAGACGTCACTGAATTCAGCGTGAATCCCCCACTCATAGCATCTAGATTAGAACCATTATAATTTATAAGAAAACATAAAATGAAAATATAATCTCAAATTGGAGAAGCAAATCAATGCATAAGATTATAAAAATTCAGATGATTATTATGTGAATTATGTCAAAGAAAGCAAGTTCACAACATTTTCGTGGATTTGATTGATTTAATCTATAAAAATAATACATTTTAATCAATAAAATTATTCTATCTAATCTTTATGAGCTACGAAGTCAGAAAAAATTCAAGAATATTAGCATTTATCTTAAATAAGAAAAAATGGTGCTAGAGACCAGAGAAGTGAGAGAAAATGTGAAAACATGTAGAAAATAAATGAAAAAGATGGAAAACTATGAATAAAACTAAACTCCAACCTGTAGAGCACTGAGCAGAGAATAAAGAGAATAGAAACTGTTCCAAGGGAATTGAACTTGGTAAAAAACGTGGCAGATCTATGCGAGAATAATTATCTATCTATCTAAAGAACAGGAGGAATATTTAAAGGGACTTCAGATGTAAATTGAAGCCGATTTAAGGAGTGGCGTGTATAACTTACAAGGGTAACCTCTAAAACCTTTATCTGAGAAAGTTATCGCCACTTTTCTGTCTTGATGACAATTTCCATCATTGTCCTTGCAGCAGAAATCCGCATAACAATTGAAAATGATCAATATTCAGATAGATAACTAACTCAGACAAAGGTTTGAAGGGTACCGTTGAGAAACGACATGCCACTATTTTAAATTAAGCCAGGAGTTTCTTCAAGAATAAGAATACAGATAAGATAGATAGTTTCCTTAGGTTTACAAGAGGGAAGAGGAATAGAATAAGAAAGAGTGGAACAGTTGTAAATTGTCCCCAGATATCTTCCATAGGTATAGTCCATCCTAAAACATTTAAGTCTTGGTTCATTAATTCTTTCGTCTGTTTGACTTTGATTTTGTTTGTTTGTTTATTTTCTTTGTTAATCTTTCCATTTCATTATTCCATTATTCATTTCTTCATTTCTTTATTCCATTATTCATTTCTTCATTTGTTTTATTTGTTCTATTTGTTCTATTTGTTCTATTTGTTCTATTTGTTCTATTTGTTCTATCTGTTCTATCTGTTCTATCTGTTCTATCTGTTCTATCTGTTCTATCTGTTTAATCTGTTCTATCTGTTCTATCTCTTCTATCTCTTCTATCTCTTCTATCTGTTCTATCTGTTCTATCTGTTCTATCTGTTCTACCTGTTCTACCTGTTCTACCTGTTCTATCTGTTCTATCTGTTCTATCTGTTCTATTTCTTCTATCTGTTCTATCTGTTCTATTTCTTCTATTTCTATTTGGATACGTTGTTCTATCTGTTCTATCTGTTCTATCTGTTCTATCTGTTCTATCTGTTCTATCTGTTCTATCTGTTCTATTTCTTCTATTTCTATTTGGATACGTTGTTTCGACGGTCAGGAGCGCCGACCCCTATTTCATTGAATGATGGGTTGTCCTTTAATAATAATAATAATCTGTTCTCTTTGTTCTATCTGTTCTAACTGTTCTCTTTCTTCTATCTGTGCTTTCTGTTCTATCTGTTCTATCTGTTCTATCTGTTCTATCTGTTCTATCTGTTCTATTTCTTCTATTTCTTCTATTTCTTCTATTTCTTCTATTTCTTCTTACTTACTTGTATACTTTTTGTTCTATTTGTTCTATTTGTTTACTTCTTCATTTGTTCATTTGTTTAATTTTTTCATTTGTTCTAGTTGTTTATTTGTTTATTTGTTTATTTGTTTATTTGTTTATTTGTTTATTTGTTTATTTGTTTATTTGTTTATTTGTTTCGTTGATCATTTCTATAATCGTTAATTAATTCTGAATTCCTTTTTAAATGTTTGTTATTTTTTCTTTTTTATGTTAATTTGTTTCTACCTGAAGCTTCTAATAGACCAATATTAGGATTGTTTTCTGTGACATTGGAAGGACAGTAAACCCCTTTAAATATCATTGTCTAGTAATTAACATAATGTTTTACTTCAGTGCAAAATAATAAAGGCTTGAACTATTAGTTTTAAACTTAGTTGTTTTGCATTTAGCAAACATTTAATACATGCATGAAGTAAATTTTGAGAAGAAAACACAAACAATACAGTGAATAACTTTTAACTTTAGAATTTCAAATTTTAAACAAGATTACCAGACATAGTTTGAAGTTAAACCTTTTATTAATTCAATTCTCATTTTCCTCTTTTCTTTGTCCATTTTAGCATAAAATAAGAAAGGTTGGGACACCCCTCCACCCCCCATCTTCTATACCTGTATCTGTGATATTAACTCCAGTTGCTACATCATGTATGTACTCAACAGTGTTGAACAAAAAGTTGGACATCAACACCCAGTAAACTGAAGAAAAATCAAAATTTGAAGATTTGAAAATAAAAAATTCAAATTTTACAATTTTACTTTTTGGTATATTGTTTTCAAATAAACTATAAAAATCAGAAATTTTTATTTTTGTTATTTAAAAATGTTAATATTTGACGAGCAGATAGATAAAATTGTACAACTAAAATGCTACCTATTGCAGCCCCCAGCACTGCAAGTACAGAGAAAATAGTGGCAAGAATCTCTGCCCATTTTCCTGAAATAGATTAATATAATAATATCTGTATGAACAGATTAACAAGTTTTTCAGAAATTATTGTAATATCAATCAGCTATCTAATAGTAACCCTACCCGAAATAATAATATAAAAACTTAGAAAATGATCATCTAAAGTGAGATTTACTTTTGATTTGGTTTTTAAAACTTTTTTCTTGATCTTTTAAATATTTCCTAACTTGATTTTACCTAACATAAGTCCACACAGATCACTAAACTCGGATATTTTTACAGTTCTACTTTGCACAGAATACACCTATAAAAAGATTTTTTTGCGCTCAAACTCAGGATTTAAAAAGTTTAATATGTCTCAAATGAATCCGAAAGAAGTTTTCCACAACACTGCATACTCAGTTCAACTACCTTACATAGCCGGTCACTCCCTTTAACATATAATAACCAGCCACATGTTCACCTTGTGTTATCATTCGGGACAATGTGTTGTTGATATGTATTCATTTCAATCTTTTCATTTTATGCTGCGATTAAATTTCTTGTTACGTCAATAATTGAAATGATTTTTCTAAATGTACAAGAACAAAATTATTAAAACATCAATCTAAGCAAAACAAAATCGTAGCAAAAAAATTGTTAATAAACATTCAGTAGCTAAATAGATACATAAATAGATATTCAAAACTTTAACAAATTATAGACAAATGAACTGAATACTTTCCACAAACTCTCATCTTCTAATCCCTATTACTTTGCACTCTGATGGCGTAACCTTTGATATTTCAAACTTTGGCTATGTAACTTATGGTTTGAAATATTAAAGGTCCACGACATAAAGTTAAAAAGATATATAGACTAGAAAATTTAAGTTTATAGCAAATGTTTATTTGTTTCCCTATGAATGTTGTACCTGGAGTATTCTGTATGCAGTATAAAGACACAGTCCTGATATTATTAGCATCATAAACAACCCCATCACTAATCCAGCCTAGATATATAAGAAACTGAAACATGATTTTTCAAATGTTTTTGATAAAAATCAACAAGAACTTAATGTTGCAAATGCAAAGTTCCTGCAAAAAAAATAAAAAGAAGGTTTTGTGCAAAGACTAAAATTAAAAATGAAAAAAATATTATAAGCAAATTATTTTGATGATCGTGATAAGGATGAGGTTGAAGAATGTAAATATTTATTTGATAAATACGAAGTTGAAAATTTAATTGATATTGAACAGGAAGATGAGGGCGCAACTGCTGCTACAAATGATGTTTTAAATTCTGTAAATGATTATGAATATTAATTATGATTTAAGAATGTGAATGCTGTTTATGATAAACATGAAGTAGAAACTGAAAATCATGTCGATGATATAAACAATGATGGCGGACATGTTACTAATGATGAAGGAAATTCTAAAACTGATTTTGCGCATGATAATGATTTCAGAATGTGAATGCTATTGATGATAAACATTAAGTTAAGAAAAGCATTTATATTGATGATGAACACAACGATGATGACAGAAATGCTACTAATGATGATAAATATGAATATCATAATCGAAGTTTAAAATTTTTTTGCAAATGATAAAGATTCTGCTGTACTAAACATAAAATTGCAAATTATATTGAGGTAGATAGTTATGGTTAAACAAAAAAAGGACGACGATCAATGATTATATAAGTGATCATGCAAATACTGTAAATGATAATGATGATGAATCACTTGATTACCTGCTGCAAGGCCCAGGGCATACTAAGCAAGGATGTTCCCATCATTGTGTTCCAGATAGAGAAAATAGTTACTAACAACAGACACAGTTTACAAAAATATAATAGACTAGTTTGGGAACCCAGTTTTGCCTGGAGACTAAACTTTCCTTATAAAAATCGTCCCTCTCAACTTAGATTTTTTAAACCAAACTAAGAATGTTCATTTTGTTTCACCAAATTCTCCAATTTAAATATACGACAAATCGGTCAAGAAGTTAAAGAGTTATAATCTGAACCAAAACAAAAAACTTTTTATAAAAAGTAAACAAAAACTTTATAAATCTTCTTTTTGATAATTGTATGTAAAATTTATCCACTTTAAAAACATAAGTGAAATCGGAAGAAACGAAATCCTTGAGAGTTTTTTGAAAGTTTGAACCATTTTAAATGATGCTCTGTGTTGTCCCTATACTAGATTGTTTCCCCGAGGTCTGGACTCCAGGTAGATAGATCTGATAGAAGGAAGCAGGAACAACATGGTCCGGGATATTCAGAAGATCAAGATTAACTCCGGCCTGATTCTGTAATCTAGAATGCAATCGATCAAATGATCAATCAACTGATCAATCGAATTACTTGTAAAATCATCAGACTAATCATCAGTCAGATCATTGTGCAAGTCATCAATTAAATCAACAGTAAAATCATCAAACCAATTCAGTCAATTAATCGAATCAATCATAAATAATCATTGCATAAATCAATAAATCAATTATGTAATTTTTTTCAGCGTTGATTACGTAGAAAATATAAGTTTTAAATCTATTTTAAATCAATTCTTCAATCAGAAGAAGTAATAAAATATATCAAATGAAATGAAATACCTGGTATAGTATTGATATCTCCTGTAGTGAGCTAACTCTACTGGATCAGCATCTATTTGTCCAACCAGGGGAGTTCCTTCAGTAACATTAGTCTGGCTTCTGTTTAAAATACAAATTTAAAGGATTGGAGAGGTCACTGAACTTCCTACCGGCCGGTTTATGTCTTGATTTACCAATTAAAATCCTCATGATTCACGATTTGAACCGGCGACAGGTAGTTTAGCAACCTAGCTCAAATTAATATAAATCTGTGCTTGATTTTTTTCGCAAATCCTTAGAAGGGTCAAATTTGTCGCAAATTCTATTATCTTTCTTAAGGTCAAAAAATGTCATACTTCCTTTACATTTTTTTGTGTTCATTTTTTCCATTATCAAGAAGTCTGCAATGTTTTATTTGATGTTTTTTTTTACTTTTTTGCCTTCTCGCTCCTGATACTTTAATGAATAGTACTTTAAAAACATGATTTATCATTATCTCAGCCATGTCAACCCAGGTAATTTGTTGTGCTGTATAATCTAGACCTAGGTTACTATGAATTCAAACTTCTGTTTTAAATATGATTATTTTCCTATAATGGTATGGTCGTCTTTCCGTGCCTTCTTCCTCTACGACAGGAGCTATATTCTTATCTCTGGTCCGCCTAGAAATAGAAGAATAATTAGAAACTTATTAAAAGAGGAGATGAGAGTTACACAAAAATAAAATTTATTGCAAGAAAAGTAGTATTTCAAAACCTTTTCTGTAGCAAATACAAAACAATGCAGTTCCGTGAAGAGTGAAACTAGAAACAAGCTTTTTATATAACTTTAGCATCGCATCACCTCAATTTCAATTGCTCGACGTAAAATATAAGGAATCAGCGATTTTATCTCATTAGTTTTTCCTATTTGAACTAGAAACAGAGAACGTAACTTTTGATCTTGATATCCAATGTGATCACTTATAAATTTGGAAATGAATGCTAAATCCCACAATTAAAGTTATCCAATGGAATTTCGAAGAGGAATTAAATTAATCTCGAGCTCTGCATTAGATGGAAATCAATACTAGATCCCCAGATAAGCAACACAAAAATTCCAGGTTCCAAATATCTAGGTTTACTTATGATATTGTCAAAGACCTACCTGGCTCCAGAGGCTCCACTGTCTAGACTTGAACCTAAAGCTGAAGTAGGACTTCTAGCATACTCGTTCAGTCTCCTGTTCCAACTTCCTCCTCCAGAAGACAATCCAACATTTCCGTATCTAGCTTCTCCTCGCCTATAATTATATATCTAAGGTTAATATTGATAAAAGTTATGATAAATACTCATAACAAAAATAACAATGATAAAAATCATTATAATATCAATTGTAAACGGACAACATTGAGGACTAATGTCCAAATAATCATTGATATTTAACTATTATCTATTATTATTTCTTATTTACATATTTACACTAAAGATGACTAACAGATGATCTTCAACAATTTAAAAATTAAGCTTAATGTGTGCTGTTGGAGTAATTTAAAGTGACCCTTTTCTACAGAGCAGCAGGTCAGATTCACAATAATAAATAGTAGAAAGTAGATATATCACTTCCTGAGACGAAAAATGTTGAATTCTGACAATTATAGTCTGGGCTGCTGTTAATCAACAAGATACTTTAACAGAAAAAACATAAATTAAAAAAAAAAATTTATTCAAATATAATTTATTCTAGACCATTCTAAGGTTTAGAGGGTTCCGTTGAGAACCGTCTAATCCTCTGTACCCTCTACACAAAATGGAGGGTCACAATACTTCTTTAATCCCTTTGAGTAACAATCTTTGCAACCAACGGACCCCGTGCCTCAATAGTCACCGCCGCATTTTTGTCATGTGTTAAATATATTGGATGAAAATTTAAGAATCGGTATTTAATACCTAACAGGGAGCCCTGTAAAGCTGGAACTATCCCCTCTGTTCTCAGACAGCAAAGAAACTCTCTCCGATCTACTCATCTTTTAATTTAGCATTCTAAAATATGATAATATTTATGGTATATTTCTTTAGAGTTCATTTTTAACGTCACAAAACCATTAAAAGGAGAAAAACTTATTGTATAAAATGTTCGTTTATTTTTTAAAGACAGTTTTTGCTAAGAATGATTAAAATTTAAAAACTTAGTCGTTTAAGCAGTGTTGAGAATGATAATAATTAAAATTTTTACTTTTTAGTTGACGTAACTGGATTTTGATAAAATTTTGTTAAGCGCACATGCACAGTTCGGTTCTCAACCTTAACTCCGATGGAGTTTAAATCAATAAATCAAAGAAATATTTTTCGAATTTTCTTAGCAAGAATAACTTATTAATTTAATACAAAAGCCATTGTGATACTAGATAAATTTTTACTCGACAATATAATGATCAAAATGGCGAAATTTCATTTATTTTATCTAAATTCAGTCCTTTTAGTTTTCACAAAGCGAAGACGAAAACAATTTGTTTGAAATTATTCCGCGGTATTGTAAGCGCATATTTCGAAAACAAATAATTCCGCCAAACTAGAAAAATAATAATATTACGAATCAGGTGTTTTCATGTGGTTATGAACGTATGAGACTACTTTTAAATAATCTAGCTTAGCATTCTTTATTTTCAGATTAAAATGTCAGATATACATTTAGATTTGTACTGGAACGAAATTGCTGAGGTTGGAAATATTTTACTTAACCCTTAGATTATCTTGATAGATTTGCAGCCTCTAAAGGCTTGGAATTTTAATTCTGTCCGGAACGCTTACCTCTAAAAGTGTACGACAAAATTGTAAGTATTGTCAATTTTTATTTCGGCAAAGAGTTATGGATTATGGGATCCCTCATTGGAAACTATTATTAGTTCGCCTCCTTTTCAATTTTTGTATATGATACTTTTTATCAAAACANTCTACTATTTAATCTTCCAATTTTACCAGACATTTTTCAATTGTATAATCATGTCTCTCTCTACTATTTAAGAAAACATATTTTATGAAATCTAATTTACAAAACAAAGTCTACGGAGAGATATTCCTGAACTAGATATTCATCTTAAGTTGATTGTTCCTTCAATTACTGATCAATTTTCTTTGAATGTTCTTGATTGCTTGGAACTGCTCATTGTAAGCCACACGAGCAGTGTTCACGATGGCTTCGAAAGACTGCCGAGCTTTTATCCAAGGATTCGGATCTTCTTAAACGAGCATATTTGTTGTGCTCTCAGCGGTACAGACAGGGGCGAATACAGGGGGGCTGCTGGACCTTCGCAGCCCCCTCCCCTGAGATTTCAGAATAAAAACTTTTTGATTCACGAATATTAAGACAGGATTGAAATAAAAATTTCAGAAAGCACTTAATTTTCCTTTAATTAAGAAAAAATAATCGTTTATACAAAAAAAATCTCCTTTTTTTCTTCTATCTTTCATTTTTCGATTCCAATTCTTTTTCATCTTTTCATTTTCTTCTTTTTTGTCTCAAAAAGTGTACGGGACTGCCAAAATAATCTGCATACAGGAACAAAAAAATCTGAAAATAGAAAGCTGAAGACTTGTATCATAATATTGTTCATTTAATTTGCATATGCATATTAATGTTCATTACTCATTAATTAAAGTTTAAATAATGTTCCTGATTTTAAATTTACATGCATATAATTTTCCTAGTAACTTCTTTTGTTCTTAACTTGCTTTATGTTCCTATTTTTGACTATTGTTCCTAATTTATGAACAGTATGAATGACATTTTTTGCGCATATTTATATTTCCTTTTTTACCTTCATGTGTTGATCATTATTTCCCAAGACCCTAAATCCCTGTCCTAGATGCTTTATTTTTGTTACTATTTCCTAACCATCTTTTTTTTGTTCCTTAGATTATGTATTTCATTTATTGTACTTATGTTCTTGATACGTGTCTGAAACTCCTATTTTTTGCTTGTTTTAAGCTGGTATAATAGTCAATGTTTCGTTACCCCTCCCCTGAGTCCGCCAGGCGGGGCGAAGGTACCCCCCCGTATCCGCCCTTGGCTCTATGTACAAATTTTATAGGAGAGGAGGGGGGTGGGGTCCAAAAATATTTCTCTAGAAAATTACCATTTTATCTTGTAATTTAAAAATGTAGAAATTAAATAAATTTTAATATTTTTAGTTTACTCAAAATTCTTGCAAACTTGCATGAATTAAATTATAATTTAACGCGTATGTGCACTGATTATCAACAAGGTAGTTTCAGTAAATTGCTTCGATATTTGTACTTATAATTTAGTAATACAACCTCTTACTGTAGAGAAAGTTATTCATAAACTGTCTGTAAAAACACTATACAGCCTTCATCATTGGAAGTGCATCATACGCTCTGCATTACAGCCTAAATATCCCCCCCCTTTATCCTTTGTGTAATGAATTACATAATCATGATGTTTAGTGATGAGACTCTGACCTTTCTCCGAAATTCCACGGAATATTCCGAGTTTGTTGAAGATTTTATTCTTGATACTTACAACATTAAACTCAGGTATTTTTTAATCTATAGATTCGTCGTAACATCTGTAGACGCTTTTTCCAGCGATCTAATTTACAACAGATCCTTGTAATTGTTAAAGTCGTTTCCTGGCTTGAAAAGTGTCAAGTTCTGACCATTTCCTATCATTGGTCTGAAGCAGAATTGCGCAAGTTACTAATGTAGGGAAACCAAAAATTAAAATAAAGTGTTTTATAAAGTTGAATATTGTTTTTTCAATCATTATTGATCAGACAAAGCTTTAAAGGGTACCTGTGTCAATCAAACACGCCGATCTATAAATAAAGAGTCATTTGAAATTAAGACTACAGTTCCTTTCAGTTATGTACTTTGTTTTAAATATCAGCAAATCCTGGCTTCAATTTGGTAAATCTATGATTCAAGAAAGAAAAACTGGGCTTATTTACAACTGAGCAAAATTCTCTAAATTTATCTAATAAACGTGTTTAATCAATTTTCTTGTAGAATTGGGACTATCCGATATTTTGAAAATTATTGACTGATATTTTTTCCAAAAAAAGGGGTAAGAAGTATATTTTAAACTCTAACTTATCGATAATGTCAAAATCTGAGATAAATATGTAATATGTGTGTTCCTAGTTTTTTTAAATTTAATTTTTAGAGAAGATATTGTTCCTGACTTTTGGGGAAACTTTGATGTCCCTGCAAATCTGGATTGCAAAACCGGTTTCGACAAGTTCGAACGCGCAGTGACGCAACTCTACGCGGGCGCTGCGTCATTCGCCCCTGGTATTCAAGAACTTACAAGGTAAACCCATCTTACCGTTCAAAGATGTGCATGAGGGTTTAGGGACCGAATCATCAAAATTTTCGTGGATTTCATTAACAGATTACTTTCTTAATAGGTAATTTCCTAGAGAACGATTTTTGAACACCCCCTCCCCCCCTCATATCAATTTTGTGCATGGTATATCTATAATCATGCGGCCGCAGCGCCCGGCCCCCTAGCCTGTCCTAGCCGCGGCGCTTGGCCCCTTAGCCTGTCCTAGCCGCAGCGCTTGGCCCAGAAATTGTCTCAACCTAACCTAACCCTAAAATAATATTAAAAAATAGTAATCAAAGTAAACATGCATTTTAAAAAATATTTTATATTTAATCAGTATCATTAAGAATGAAGAAGAAAAAAATTTCAAGAATTAAAATTGGACCGGGTTTCCAAAAACTCCATGATTATTTTGGCAGAAAATATCAAGGTTTTTTTTAAATCAAAGAATATTGAATCATTCCTTTAATAGTATAGTTTTTATTTTAGGATTCGAACATTAACACAGAATTCAAACCGAACAATCTACGGGTTTTCAGATCTTGAAGATGTAATTAAACTTCAGATTAAGGTGATTAAACTTCAGATTAAGGTGATTAAACTTCAGATTAAGGTGATTAAACTTCAGATTAATGTGATTAAACTTCAGATTAAGGTGATTAAACTTCAGATTAAGGTGATTAAACTTCAGATTAAGGAGATTAAACTTCAGATTAATGTGATTAAACTTCAGATTAAGGTGATTAAACTTCAGATTAAGGTGATTAAACTTCAGACAAGGAGATTAAACTTCAGATTAAGGTTATTAAACTTCAGATTAAGGTTATTAAACTTCAGATTAAGGTGATTAAACTTCAGATTAAGTTACAACTAACTAGTCTCTTTGCCCAGCTGCCAGCCAACTATCCATGTTTCAGGGTAGTCTGATAGTCCAAATAAATATCTATGTTGCAGGGTAGTCTGTTAGTTCAACTACCAGTCAATTATCTGTTTTTAAGGGTAGTCTGGTAGTCCAACTACCAGCCAACTATCCATGTTTCAGGGTATTCTGGTAGTCCAACTACCAGCCAACTATCCATGTTTCAGGGTAGTCTGTTAGTTCAACTACCAACTAACTATCCATGTTTCAGGGTAGTCTGGTAGTCCAACTACCAGTCACTATCCATGTTTCAGGGTATTCTCTTTGCCCAACTACCAGCCAACTACCTATGTTTCAGGGTAGTCTGTTAGCCCAACTACCAGCCAACTATCTATGTATCTGGGTAGTCTGTTAGTTAAACTACCAGCCAACTATCTATGTATCTGGGTAGTCTGTAAGTTCAACTACCAGTCAACTATATGTTTCAGGGTAGTCTGTTAGTTCAACTACCTGTCAACTATCTATGTTTCAGGGTAGTCTGTTAGTCCAACTACCAGTCAACTATCTATGTTTCAGGGTAGTCTGTTAGTCCAACTACCAGTCAACTATCTATGTTTCAGGGTAGTCTGTTAGCCCAACGTCAACTATCTATGTTTCAGGGTAGTCTGTTAGTCCAACTACCAGTCAACTATCTATGTTTCAGGGTAGTCTGTTAGCCCAACTACCAACTAACTAACCATGTTTCAGGGTAGTCTGTTAGCCCAACTACCAGCCAACTATCTAACTCTGGTAAAACTATTCTACAGTCAAGCATTTCTAGTCTACTATACCAGCGTAGACAAGGTTAGTTTAAGTTCAGAATCTATGTTATGTTTTCTCTATTTTTAGAAATTTTGGCTACAGCAGTTGGGTTCTTACACAAAAAGTGTGAACAAGTAGATGTGGGAGGGACCTTAAAGAAATATAAAAGTTGACTTTCTCTTCAGTGATGTCTCTTAGATTTGATGTTTTGTTAATGATTGTTAAATGCTAATTGTAAAGCGTATACAATTTAACATAGTTTTAATATTTGTATTACAGAAACTAGCGGAGGAACTAGATGAGGATCTTAGCTGTGAAGGATGTTATTACTCGACAGATCTTTGTATTTGTTCTTTAATCCTTCAATCCTTCCATCAGGTACTCCTACATAACTACTCCACAGATCTTTGTATTCTTTAATCCTTCCATCAGGTACGCTTACCTAACTACTCCACAGATCTTTGTATTCTTCAATACTTCCATCAGGTACGCCTACATAAATACTCCACATATCTTTATATTTGTTCTTCAATCCTTCAATACTTCCATCAGGTACGCCTACATAAATACTCCACATATCTTTATATTTGTTCTTCAATCCTTCAATACTTCCATCAGGTACGCCTACATAAATACTCCACATATCTTTATATTTGTTCTTCAATCCTTCAATACTTCCATCAGGTACGCCTAATTACTTCACAAATTTTTGTATTCTTAAATCCTTCAACTCTTCCATCAGGTACTCCAACATAACTACTCCAAAGATTTATGTATTTATTCATTAATCCTTCCATTAGGTACTCCTGCTTAACTACACCATAGATTTTATAACGCAAGGAAATATTAAAGATTGCATTTATTTGTTGGATTATATAAGCCTCTTAAAAGAGAAACAAGGGGGGGACTAGGCTTGTAGGGTACAAATGTGAGCGTTATGATACGAATTATTAATAAACTAATTTTAAGTAGGAAATGGGAGATTATACAGATTTCCAGTGTCGACAAAATAGCACCCCCAGTCCCAGAGAAAGTGTCACCGATCTAACAATGCCTTTTTATCGAGCTACCCTTTCTCTAGGTGAACCAGATGCTGGGGGATCTAGGTTTACTACGGAGAATAAGTCAGCAGGTCAGTTTATGTTGGCCTTTGGGGTTTTAAATAATTTTCCGTAAAATTTGGAAACTTTCTTTATTAAAATTGCATTCTCGTTTCTAGTTTAATTTTTTTAACTTTGAAATTTGGGGATTGTGTTGGAGTGAACTTAAAGTAAACTTGTATTTATTTTTCCAATTTACTGTACTGCACTGTATTGTTTTGTATTGTTCTTAAGGCTGTACTGGAGATCCTGAAGGAACGAATATATACTCATGTACAAGAATCTTGCAAAGGATCATTTGAGGTGAGAAATCAAATCAAATTTTATCTTTATTTTTATCATTCATTTATTCATTCATTCAATCAATCATGCTTTTGTACAGTTATCCATTAATCCTATATGTCATTATATCTGTTATTCATTCATCCTTTCATGCAATCCATTAATCCATTCATGTCTTGTAGGAATCGTACCTGGAAAAGCTGGTACGGTGGTTGGAGGACTCTGGTATGGGTTGGATCAGATCAATCTACTCCTCCTCTAGAACCTTCTCCAACCCAACCTACCCCACCTTCTCTACCCCGCCCTCTCCACACTTCAAGTCCTCTGACTCCCCTGAGATATCTGAGTACCGTGAGAAGTTGCATCAGCTTGTGTTTGAAACATATACCAGAGCCAGGATAGATCAATTATATAATATTATTATTGAGTTTCCTGACTCCCAGCCTGCTCTAGAGGATCTTAGGGATTGTCTGGTTAAAACCAACCTTAGGAACTTTCTTACTACCAACCTTAGACAGGTATTAGACAGGGATTTCTTTTTAACTACCCCCCACCCCCCACCACCACCATCAATGAAATATTTCATTCAGCAATGAAAACGCGTATTGGAGGAAAACTGATTTTTGAGGGGGGGGGGAATCTTAGTCTTATTCTTCAAGAAAATCTTAGTCTTATTCTTAAAGTAAATGTTAGTCTTATTCTTAAAGTAAATGTTAGTCTTATTCTTAAAGTAAATCTCAGTCGTATCTCCAAATAAAACCTCTAGATCTTACACTAAGCGTAAAATTATTTAGTAATAAAATAAGAGTCATGTTGATGCTTTAAAAAAAGTTTATCCTGATAATATAACAGGATTATATTAAGGATAAGAATATTTTGTGTCTAAATCTGAAAATTAAATATTTGCCACAATAAATGAATAATTGAACAGGGTTATTTTGTGCCTAAACCGTAAAATTAAATATTTGTAATAATTGTATAACCTTTATTTTATAAGGAAATTTTCTGCTTAAACCTGAATTAAATATTTGCCACAATCAATGAATAATTGAAAAGGTTCTGGATGCAAAACTTCTTCATCCTGGTGTTAACACTGGAGATATCCTTACTGCCTACATCGCTGCAATCAGGGCGCTTCGTGTCCTGGACGGCAGCGGTGTTATCCTAGAGTTGGTCTGTGTCAATGTGAGGAAGTATCTGAAGACGAGGGAGGATACCGTCAAGTGTATTGTGGAGTCCTTGCTCGACGAGTCCGCCATGGAGCTCAGGGAGGAGTTGATGAAGGGAGGGGGAATATTCTTACCTTATCCCCCCCTACCCAGGGGAAATATCGTTAAGATTTAATATGTCTCGTAGATAAGATTTACAAAGTTTTTTATTATTGTACAAAAATTAAGGGAGAGAAAATGTTCGCTGAAAAAAAAGCAGTTAAATATATTTCTAAAAGGGACTGTATACATAACCATAAGTAAACTTCCATTTAAAGAGGGGCATCACCGATTCACAACGGTACCCTTTAATCCTTAGACTGATCAAGGATGACTTTTCCCCATATTTATCAACAAAATTAAACTCTTGTAATTTGTAACACTTTGTTTGCGAGCTGTTTCATATTAGATTTCAGAGTAGTAGCGATCAAAAGCGCTTATTTTTCGCCGTAAGCCTATACCCCCTTTCATTTTTCGCGAATATTCCCTATAAATGGAAGGTCACTTGAAATTACGATTACAGTCCCTTCAAAAGGAAAGGCGCGGAGGGTGCGCAAAGTGATTAATTGAACATAATTGTTTGGTAATTAAAGATAATATTGTTTTATTAATTCTGAAATAGCGGAAGGTAGAGGGGAGGGGAATATCCTGGTATAAGGTTAGAATGTTTCTCCTTAACTCCAGGCTGAAGGTCTACAGCTAGATGATAATATGGAGGACGAGGATGTCCAGGAGGGTTGGGAACTCTGGGAACCTGATCCAGTGGATGCAGATCCTAATAAGGAACGGAAATATCAGTTTTAACCATAGATTTTCATATTTTTATTACTAAAGCATTTAGATTATTGTTTTAATGAAACGAATTTTTAAATTCAATTTCGAAAAAGTATTTGAAACTCGGGTGTACATTTTCTTGGAAAATCATTCCTCCCCCTGTTTTAAAATCTCATTTTTTCAAAGTTACGTAATACGTCTGTTTTTAGGAGTTTATTCGCTGAATTACGGTAAATAAATGATTTTTTTAGGAAAAATGAATAAAAGAAATTTTTTATTTGAAAAAACTGGCCTTTGGAGGTCTAACTTTTCAGTTTTTCCCTCAGATCTTCTATCCCTGATTTGATATTCCTGTAAAAAGGTGTCCCGGGGTCGTAGGTCCGCAGATATCATCTCCATGCTGGTCAATATATACGGAAGCAAGAAGATATTCGTGAACGAGTACAGGAGCATGCTCAGCAACCGTCTCCTCACCCGGCTCAGCTATGAGACTGAGAAGGAGATCAGGTACCTGGAGATGCTGAAGCTTAGGTTTGGAGAGATGAGAGATGATTCTCTGGTTCAGTGTGAGGTTATGCTCAAGGATATCACGGATAGTAAGAGGATAAACTCACATTTACACTCCGAGGACAGTGGATGCCCGGAGCTAATCACTCAAGCTATCGGAGTCAATGCTCTAATTCTCTCATCCTACTTCTGGCCTCCGTTCAAGACCAGCGAACCTGTAGAGCTTCCGGAACAGGTTAAAGATGCTCTTGCGGTTTACACAAAAGCGTTCCAAACTCTTAAAGGAATGAGAACTTTAGAATGGAACTCTGGGTTTGGAACGGTTCACATGGTCTTGGAACTTGGAGACAAGAAAGTTGAACATCGAGTGAGTCCTGTCCATGCAGCAATCATTGTTAAATTCCAAGAGAGGGAGGAGTGGAGTATGGCAGATCTCTCCTCCGCCATTAAGGTTTCCTCCGCCACTGTCCGCCAGAAAATGAGTTACTGGTTGAGTCAGGGTGTTCTTAATGAAATATCTCCGGATACATTCAGCCTAGTGGAGGAGGGTCATCAGCGCAGACCTTCCGGTCATTCTAATCCGTCCCAGCGTATGGATGGGATGGATGAGGGGGATGGGGAGGAGTATACATCAAGTAGATCTGACCAGAAGGATGCAGAGCTATCAGTTTTCTGGTCTTATATCGTTGTCATGCTTACCAACCTGGACTCCCTTCCCATAGAGGAGATTCATCAGAAACTTAGAATATTTGCCATGCAGGTATTATTATTATCATTTATATCAGTTTTATTATTATCTTTCTTTATGTTTAGTTATTATTGTTATTTTAGTGATTATTGTTTTCATCAATATTATTGTTATTGTTTTCATCAATATTATTGTTATTGTTATTGTTATTGTTATTGTTATTGTTATTGTTATTGTTATTGTTATTGTTATTGTTATTGTTGTTGTTATTGTTATTGTTATTGTTATTGTTATTATTGTTATTGTTATTGTTATTGTTATTGTTGTTATTTATGTTATTATTGCTATTATTATTATACGCATTATTATTATTATTATGATTATTGTTATTATCGTTATTGTCGTTCTTATCGTTGTCAGTATCATTACATTTATTATTATTACTAGGGACCATCAGCTGGTGAGTGTGATGTATCTGAGCTCCGTGAATTCCTAGATTCTAAAGTTAGACAACAGAAACTATCCTTCTCAGGGGGACAGTATAGACTACCTAAATGATAATTTAATCTTATTGAAAGATTGGGATCATGCCGCCCCCCCCCCTTTTCGTTATGCTTATGTAAGGATAAATAATGTGTATGTTATGTAAACTGTAAGATCATCCTTTCTGTTAACATAATTTATATTGTTTAATTTCAGAAAAAACTATGTGATTATAAATTGTTCAGAAATTGGTCTAGAAGTTCTTCATTTAGGTATTTACAATTATAGTTAAAATTTTAGAGATATATAACAGAAAATAGACGAGGAGAAAGGTAGTGAAACAAAGATACAATGAATTAGGTATGAATAACGAATATTCCCTGCTATGAAGAAAGGTAGTGAAACAAAGATACAATGAATTAGATATGAATAACGAATATTCCCTGCTATGGAGAAAGGTAGTGAAACAAAGATACAATGAATGAGGCATGAATAACGAATATTCCCTGCTATGGAGAAAGGTAGGGAAACAAAGATACAATGAATTAGGCATGAATAACGAATATTCCCTGCTATGAAGAAAAGTAGTGAAACAAAGATACAATGAATTAGGTATGAATAACGAATATTCGCTGCTATGAAGAAAGGTAGTGAAACAAAGATACAATGAATTTGGTATGAATAACGAATATTCCCTGCTATAGAGAAAGGTAGTGAAACAAAGATACAATGAATTAGGCATGAATGACGAATATTCCCTGCTATGAAGAAAGGTATTGAAACAAAGATACATAGAATTAGGTATGAATAACGAATATTCCCTGCTATGGAGAAAGGTAGTGAAACAAAGATACAATGAATTAGGTATGAATAACGAATATTCCAAGCTATGAAGAAAGGTAGTGAAACAAAGATACAATGAATTAGGTATGAATAACGAATATTCCCTGTTATGGAGAAAGGTAGCGTAACAAAGATAAAATGAATTAGGCATAGGTAGTGAAACAAAGATACAATGAATTAGGTATGAATAACGAATATTCCCTGTTATGGAGAAAGGTAGCGTAACAAAGATAAAATGAATTAGGCATGAAAAGGGATTTAAAAATGAGCAATGACAGAATGAAAATAAAATGGGGAAATAGAATATGAAATGTAAAAGAAGTGGATAAAATGTAATGTGGAGAAGAAACAGAGACGAATAATTTAGAAGAAATGAAATAAAGATATTAAAAAGAGAATAATATAAGATGATCAAAAGGACTGTTTAGCTTAATTTTAAGTTATCCTCCCTCGATGCAAAGATGTCACTGCCCGATTCACAAGGGTACCCTTTAAAGCTTTGTCTGATCAAGTATGAATTAGATATTTATGTTTATAACATTAAAAAAAAATTATTTTTTATTTTGGTTTCTTTACAAAAGCAATTTGCGCATTTCTACTCCAGGGAAAAAAATAAATTATCCGAATCAAACACTTATAACCAAAAAAAACGACAATATCTTCCGCATTACCGATTTACTAAAGGTCTCACGGGTACTGTTGTGAATCGGGCATTGCTGTTTTTGAATGGAGAGTCACACGAAATTACGCTTACAGTCCCATTAAGATGATAAGGTAGGAAAGATTACTAAAGGGTTAAATGAATAAATAAGAACGAAATTTTAATAAACAATATTTAATTATTTTTCTCTTCTTAAAATACCTTTATTTAGTGCTTTTTATGATCAATGTTGTTCCACTGATTCATATTTTATCGATTTTTCCTTTTATTCCCCCTTATTCTTTATTAATCGGATATCCTATCCTATATTAACCCTCCCCCCCCCCCCCCCGGCTTTCCTTGAAGATCTAAATATCGATTTAAAGTATTCCAGGTATACCAGGTATGTCAGGTATATAAACATATTCCGGTAATCAGCTAAATGGTGTAGTAAACATACTTCAGCATATATCTACAGTTTATACATACATACGTACGTACGTACATGCATATATTATGTACTTAACTAGGGTACCATAATGAATCGGAAAGCGACCAGGTCTGATTGATAGTAATGAGAATCATGATGGACCACTGGGCTATAGAGGAGTGATCCGGCCAGGGGGTTGGAGGGAGTTAATTTCAAGAAAGAAAAAACACTGCTACACTCAAGTTAATAATCTGGTACAACTAGTTTCTAAAAAATGCATTACACAAACATAAAATTGCTCAAATAATGTCTTCCACTGTTTTATGGGTCCCGCTGTAGTATAGTGGAAGAGTGGAAGAGTAAATGGAATAGTAGTATAATGGAAGAGTGGAAAAGTGGAGTAGTAGTATAGTGGAAGAGTGGAAGAGTAAATGGAATAGTAGTATAATGGAAGATTGGAATAGTGGAGTAGTAGTATAGAGGAAGAGTAGAAGAGTGGAATAGTAGTATAGTGGAAGAGTGGAAGTGAAAAAAGGGATAGTAGAGAAGGAAAATAATAAGGATTGCTGAAAAACTGAACATTTTATTTACCTTCGTAATTAATGTATACTTCACTGAACATAACAAGTCTGTCAGTTTTTAATTATTTTAATCCTGAATTTGTCAGGTATGACGTAAGAAGAATGTATCTCTAGTGTATCCTATCGATTAAACAACCCGGAGTAAATTCAACTTAAATCAGAACTATGGGCTCTGCTACAGGTATAAGTTCAAAATGCATTTATTAACTGTTCAATGATTATACAGGGTGACCCATTTTGTCTTGTTCTTAATTGTTACATGTTTGGAATTATTATTTTAATTTTCACTACAAAAAAAAAAACATTGTGAGTTATGGAGTTAGACGTATTTGTATGTGACAGTTGATTTAACAAACATTTTATACAGTTTGTTCCTAAGCAGAAGTGGGGTTGTCATGAAGAAAAAAGTTTATTTTGGAGCATAGTGCAACCCTGCAATTTATATTTACATACAGGGTTACCCACAAAAGATGAGACTGTAAATTCGATCTGAATCTCTTATTGCTTGACGATTCAAGGTTATTTCAGTCTTCTGTGTTAAATGGTGCTTTTTATTAACTCATTTAATGACTTAGCAAAGAAAGAAACCAGTTTACAGTTGCATGGATTCTTGAATATTAGGAAACAGACGGTATAAATTTCATACAGTCGTCTCTAGAAGTCTCTACCTTAGTGGATAACCCTGCAGAGACATTTGATTTGATTTGATTTGATTTGATTTGATTTGATTTGATTTGATTTGATTTGATTTGATTTGATTTGATTTGAGATGGTCCAGATGAGGATGAATGTTTGAATGATTCGGATCAACTAGAACACGAGAAGCAGGCTCTGAATCTTCTAAAGAAACTGCAGGATCTAAAGGTGAATTTAAGTCCACTTCTACCATCTATACTTTGTTTGTCTGCTTGTTTGTATTTTTGAAGCAAATCGCATGACCCCAGGTAAGGTTTATGGTTTGTATCTAAAATTATTTTTGGAAGTACACCAATTTTACATAAAAATCCGCAAAAAGAGAAATTAACAATGGCGACTTTCAGAGTTCAAATCTAAAAAGTTTAAAGAAGAGAAAAACATTAAAGCCTAGTCCTATACAAAATATATCATTGTTCATTTAACATTCAATTTATATTTTACTTATTACATTCAAGTTTTGTTGAATTAAAAACTAACCAATTTTTTTAACTTTGATAATTTATTTTAGTTAAATTTTACAATAGAGTTAAATATATTTTAGATGGAAATATTTTGAGATTTATATAAATTTTGTTCTTCATTTTATTCTTGTAAAAACTAACAAACAAATGTTTTCATGAATAATGGAATATATGAAAAAGGAAAAGTAAGACTGAATAATAGTATGAAAAAAGTGAATGAATGAATGAATGAATAAATGAATGAATAAATGAATGAAAGGATGAATGAAAGGATGAATGAAAGGATGAATGAATGAATGAATGAATGAAAGGATGAATGAATGAATGAATGAATGAATGAATGAATGAATGAATGAATGAACGAATGAATAAACGAATTAAAGTACTATCTGCCATCCAGGTCTGGCAAAATAGACAGGAGGAAAGGTTGTTGGAGGAACAGAAAAATCAGATCCTGTCCTTGGAGCAGCTCGGTCTCAAACCCTATCCTGGATCTAGACCTGGAGCTAGACCTGTTGCTCCAATTCATCCAGGACCCCGGTTACCTGTTACAAGGGAGGAACTTGTTGAAGAAGATGATGATACAACTGTGTCAAGTCTAGCTTATGATGAAGAACTCTCAACCCTCTCAGAGGTAAATTCATCTTCATATGATGTAGGTTGTAGCCATAATTAAATCAATGGATTTGCGTATTTTTGACATGATTATTTGCAGATTTGCTTCGTAAATTACAAAACGTGGCCGATGACATTAATCTTAATTGTTTTTGTGTGGGACGGCGCTTCCCATGCCTGCCGGCGGTCTGGGGGGTTCATAACGGGACCTCTTTTTCAGATTTCTTTTCTTATAGTTCTTAATAAAGGGCTTTTATCCCAGGAACCAGAGTTAGATGAGTCAGAGCATACCTGGGCAGATAGAAATACAAATAGACCGGAGACAAAGGTAAACATAAAAATAATCAATAAAAAATTCTTTTTTATTTCTGTAATTTGATATGTTGAACTTTTATGTGGAGTATTGTTTATTTTGAAGGCTTGGTCCGGATTCTGGATATCCAATGCGGGCACTTTTAATGAAAGGTCGCTTCAAATTACGTTGACAATCTTCTGTTATACAGGCCGCAGGGTGTTAAAGTATTAAAAGAATGTAAATTCTTTATTAGTTTAGTTGAAGGGTCACTTAGTATTACGTTGACTATGTCTATAGCAAATCTTAGTCTGAGATGTTTCCAAGGATTTGGAACGATAAACGAAATCTCGACCACGGATGTTCTTTTTGCATACCAGAAGGCCAGCGTTTCTCAATCATAGACTTAAATTTTATTTTCTGAATTATTCAGTTGACAATTATTAGATCAAGTTTCACTTAAATCTTCACCAACTAACACGTGAGACACTTGAACTGATAAAGTACTCAAAAATAAAATGTTATTGGAGTGATCTTTTAGTCTCTAGTCTCTACTTAGATTGAAAAGCATTGTTTCTGTTAATAAGAAAAGTTCAAATTACTAGGGGAAAAAAGGGTTTGGGTAGATCATTTGTATTTCATAACTGAATTGAACTGCGCCCATTGCAAATAATTACAAATCGTAAACCCATATTCCTTTCAAGAATTAGAATTAGCTATTACAAGATTGTTTAATATGTGGTCGTAGGGCGTCCCTAAGAGTCTGATTTGATTTGATTTGATTTGATTTGATTTGTTTTGTTTTGTTTTGTTTTGTTTTGTTTTGTTTTGTTTTGTTTTGTTTTGTTTTGTTTTGTTTTGTTTTGATTTGATTTGATTTGATTTGATTTGACATAACGTTTAAAGAATTTGAATGTATCCAACGGGTCCGTGATGACCCTGAGTGATGATGCAGGAGGACGGGTTCAACCTCCTCAACAGCATACAGAGGAGGAACAAGGTTAGTTTCTACTTCTAGTTAGATAAAAGGATTTTTCATGAATTATTTCTTTTTCGCATTTAATTACTGAAATTGTAACTTTATACATTTTTAAACATTCTTTTACACAATAATCTTTAAATATTCTTCAGAGATGGATATTTTGTTTAAGAATGTTAAGCTCTTTACTTCTTAGCTTATCTCTATGGCAGTGAAACTTATGATTTCAGGAGTTTAGCTGGTAAAACTAGATGTACGAATAATAAGTTATTTTACATCTTGCTTACATGAGAAACTTGCTTTAAGATTTCCCGGGGTTGTAAATTTATTTTCATTTTGAAGTCCAAAACTAATACTCATGATTTCTGGAGTTCAGCCTTTGATATTTTTACAAAAAAGTTGTTAATAAGATGTAAGTAATATTTTTTCTTTGATTTCTATTTTCTAGTTGGTCAAATTCCATTCATCTATAAGTTACCAACTCGTAAACAAACTTTATTTTCCCCCGTTTAATCTGTTAAGATGATGAAGCTCTGGAAGATAACGAGGATGAGGAGGAAGAAGAGTACAGAGAGAACCCAGAGAACCAACCCGTCCAGGGAGCAGGACGAACCTTTGCTCAGCTTCTTGCAGATCAGGTGAGATGAATCACTACTTAATCCAAGTCCTGATGAACCAACTCCATGAATCTCCTATTCATTTTATGCTTTTATATTTCTTATTTTGACCTTTATCAATTTTATATTATAACCAGTGCTTAGGATCCGTTGGATCCGCAGGATTTTGGTTTCCTAGATCCAGATCCGCAAAAATATGCGGATCCGGATCTAAGGAGCAAAATATCAACCAAAAACTGCAAATAAAAATTTTTTAATCTAAACCCAAATCTGAACTATTGAAAAAAAGAGATTATAAAATTTCCTGATTTCTGAATGGTTCATCAAGTTATAGCATAAAAATAAGCGAATAAATTGCGACAAAAATTTGAAAATTTAATCCAGTGCAAATCCAGGATCTGGATCCGTATCAAAATTAAATGGATCTTAAGCACTGATTTTAACCGTCGAATCATGGAAATTATCCCAATTTTAAATTCTGTGAAAAAGATCCTAATATTTAGCTTGGAGTGGAATCACTACCTGATCCAAGTCCTGAAGAACTTACCCCACCCAGGAAACCTGTTGTCAAGAAACCCTTCCTTCGTCGGGGAGCAGGGTTAACTAGGTAAACTTGATTCGATTAGATTTGATTTGATTTGATTAGATTAGATTCGTTTCCATTCGATTCGATTCGATTCGATTAGATTTGATTAGATTAGATTAGATTAGATTAGATTAGATTAGATTAGATTAGATTAGATTAGATTAGATTAGATTAGATTAGATTAGATTAGATTAGATTTGATTTGATATGATTTGATTTGATTTGATTTGATTTGATTTGATTTGATTTGATTTGATTTGATTTGATTTGATTTGATTTGATTTGATTTGATTTGAGGGAATTGTTTACTTATTTCTAAACGTTCATAACATTAATATCCCTATTTTTTTATTATTTGGAATTACAACTCAGTTTCAAAGACCTCACTTCATTATTGATTTTGTATTGTCACTTCAATTTTGGGGTGTGGGTGTAGGACGTCCCTAAAAGAATGATTTTATTTGTTAAACTAGAATTTCTTTATATTTTTTATTTTAAAGGGACTGTAAGCATAATTTCAAGTTGTCCTTGCCCCCTCCATGTAAAGATGGCAATAAATGTTTGTCTGATCAATTAAAAAATTATTATTCATGTTTTGGTTTATTCTGGTTTCTGGTTTCTCTGCAAAGGTGGCTTTAGCATTCTCTCCTTAAGAGAATTAATAAAGAAATTTACAGAAAATTTTGATTTTTTGATTCAGAAAAAAAAACTACGTTATCTTTCACATTTTAATCAGATAACTTGGTTTCAAGGGTTCAAGGGCATTCCTATTGCTATCTTTGCAATAGAGGGTCATTTAGAATTACGCTTACAGTCCCTTTAAACGGGTTATAGTGAACAATCCCTTTAATCGAATGATATTACAAAAATCATGGTTTACCGATGTAATCAAAATCAATACTTTAAGTTGAGATCACGGAAACTAAATATCTCATGTTTTACGTCACTAACTCTGGTCAGGCTTATCTGCAGAACGATTTAAGTCAGTAAGTGTCAGATCTACAAGGTTTAAAAGACCTAAGCCGAAAGTTTACAAAAGAAATTCTATGATTCTACAGTTTTGGGATGGTTGATATAACCAAATTAATGTCTTAATGGGTTAAAAATAAATTCTTCAACAGTTTAAACCAAATCATGTACTTTTCTACAATGATAACATACAACGAATGTTGCAAAAATAGAATACATTAACATATTACAATGTAAATTTTGAAAGAATCTTAAGTCGGATTTCAAAGGAATGATGGTTGGCTGCATTTATTTTTATCATTTTCTTTTAATAGTTGAAACTTAACAATTGATATTTTTTAATTCTTCCAATTAAAAAGACGACATTACACTTTAGGCTCAAATCCTGTTTTCCAGGTTCAATCTTGCTCCGGATCCATCCCAGCAGCCGAGCAGAGTCAAGCGGAGTAAATCCCAACCTAGATTATCCGACTCGGATCTCAGGAATCCGTCCAGACTTAGGTATAACATTTATAAAATTTTACGAAAATTTGACAATTAGAACTATAACACAATGCTAGAGATAATTAATCAACCTTTTTAAAGAATTGCCTTACACCTTGGGTTTTAAAATGTTGACATGTTTTTGCAGATTTTTCTACTGAAAACTATTGTACTCGAAATGTAATGTATTTTTGACTTTAATTATTACTATCGTAGAGGTACAGATTACTAATCTCAACTTTAATTTTCTAATCTTTGTATCTATACAACCTGATTTCCAATGTAAATGTCGTCTTTATTGCAATCGAGACTCTAAATCCTCATATGACGTCACTGATAACTTAACTAAAACAATCGTCACATTTAGTAAATACTTATTGTGCTAACAAGTTTGAAGCAAAAAAATACAATTTGAAATAAAGTTTTCAATTTTCGAGTACGTTTACATTTAGTAATTTGTTATTCTTTAAAGTAAGCAGTGACATCATATGAGGATTTAGAGCGTCCTTTGCTCTAAAGGTCGTCTTTACCTACATTTGAGCGCATTCAATGTATCTACCTTATTATACAACCTTGGTTTTATGTATGTTTCATTGCAGCCAGGAGACTCTGTCCTACTCCTGTAAGAAAACTTCTCCTAAACGTATTGTAGCGTCCAGATCTCTGAGTAAATTAGAGGATTCTAGTTCAACAGGTGAGAATATAAAGAGGGGCGTAAACAGGTGGGGTAAAACTATTATTTTAAAGGGAGTGACCGGCAATGTATGGTAGTTGAACTGAGAATGTGGTTTTGTGGATTCATTTGAGACATAAAACATTTTAATGATTTATAATTATCGAGTTTGAGAGCAAAGCCGACTTTCAAAATCATCCATTTAGGTGGTTAAGTTTTGAGAATAGATTTTTTTTAATTATTAAACAACGACGACGAAAAATGTATAAAAAAATTCTACAGAAATGGTCATCCACAACACTACATTCTCAGTTCAACTACCATACATTGCCGATCACTCCCTTTAAGAGATTATTCAGTCCTTAATGACTAAGCCCCCCCCCTTTTTTTAATCTCCTAAAAGGCTAAGGTATTAAGAAAATAAATGGCTACCCACTAACAAAAGATGAGACTTAAGAGACAACCGTACAAACTTTTTCAATATTTTGCCAATCATTATTATCAATATAATAAACAGTTATTGGTCGTGCTAAAGTCTCATTCCTGTGTTTTGTGTTTTGTGTTTTGTATTTTGTGTTTTGTATAAGCAAAATGAGCAAGTGGGAAACAATTAACTCTTAACTCTTACAGTGGCTTCCTTGAAACTTTTATCTAATCAATAATGTGGAAGATATTTTCGTTTTTCTAGGCTTAATTTAGTTTAATTCTGATCATTCCAAAATTTGTTCAAGCGTAAAAATTCGCGAGTCACTTCTGTAAAGAAATCACAATTAAAAATAATCATTTTTCAAAATTATAAACATTGAATTTGATATCTAATTTATACTTGACTAGACCTATCTATTAACCCTGACTCCTAAGGAATGATGGTTGACCATTTTATTTATTTATTTATTAATTAAAGGTAACATTGTAAACCAGGGATTCCCATCTTTGCTTTATTTTGCTTGTAAAATATTAGTGAAAAAGCATTTTTGCAAATCATTTTTTTTACGTTAGGAGTCCGACATTCTCCCCCAGCCAAACTAAAGCTGAAATCTCCTCAACTCAAGTCGCCTCCGGCGAAGAAGAAGAGTTCTCCGGCTCTACAGGCTCCCAGAGCTGCGGCTCCGAAACCCAGGGAGATCGGAGCTAAAGGAGCAGGTTCTTTCAACCCTGATCTAAACCTGGGAGACTCCGTGGAAAATAGTTTCAGAGAAAAATTACATTTTCAGGTTAGTCTTGGCGAGCAATGAAAACCATTACATTTTTAGAAAATAACATTAGTTTTCCTTAATTAATTAGACTTATAAAAAAATACTTTTACAAGCTTCAATGGGACCAATTAAAAAAAATTTATTTAAAGCTAACTGCTGGGGTTATTCTGGACCCCAGGCAAGTTACACCCATCAGGACTTCCCCTAAACGATATGTGTGCAACCACGCCTATAGGGCTGTCTGTTGTTAATCACCTAGGGCATTTTCTATTATTGAAACCTGGATGTAAGCGCGCCGGATGTATAGGGATGAAAGTGACATTTAAGCAATCTTTTGTGTATTTAATCTTGTTATAACAAAAATAGAATATAAACATATCAACTTCAGTGAAAAAGGGTCTGAGACACTGCACAATTGCTGTTTCATGTTCATTAGGCTATTTAAAAACATAACTTGGCTCTAACAGTCGTCATCTTTTTCCACATTTTCTGAGCCCCACTAGTTATACCAGCCTGCTAAAGTCAATATGTCTGAAAATCTATTTTGAAATGTTTTTAGGAAAAACGTCATGAGAAAGAACTAAAAGAATTGGCTGTTTTTGAACTGTTGGAAGACGCAGCTAATGATACATCTTTTTGTAGGTAAATAAAAATGTTTTATTCATAATTTTTCGAATTCAAGACTACAAATTAAATAGATGTTTGATACAGGGTTTCACAATAAAAATCGGAAATAAATAAATACTTTTATACCGTCTTTGTTCCACGCGGCAATATTTCGTAAACACAATTTTTGTAGCATATTCTAGTTTAAACATTTAACATCGAAATCTACAAGTCAAGAGATTTAACAAATTTGGTCTACCAATTTGTTCACCCTAAAATTTGACGGAGATATTGAGTAATTTTTCTAGATTCCAATTCATTAAATAGCATCAATATTGTTCAAATGTTAAATATCTTCTGTTTTTAAGTTTAAAAGAAGGCGTCCCATAATTTTGAAAGATTATAAGACGTACAATCTTTTTTAATTAACTTTTTGTCATTTATCAATTATCAGAAATCAAAGACGTTTTTCGAGTCATATTTTGAAACTATTAAAATAAATTATATAATTACCTCTTTCTCATTATTTCTTAAATAATTGTATTGGACATTTTCAAAAAAAAATAATCTGAAAAGTCCAAAAATTTGTTGTTTTTTTAGTACAAGTTCCCGGGTAAAAACATTAATGGATAATTCAATACTTCCATCCCCTAGTCGTCCAACTCCACTTCTAGCACACAGTACTCCATTCCAGTCCACTAGTACTCCATTCCAGTCCACAAGTACTCCCTCATCTTTCAAGTCGACCAGTACTCCTGCCTCCTTTCACTCCTCAACTACTCCTATTCTACATAGAGACAACACAGAAGTTGACGAAAGTAAGTTAAAAAAAAAAAGTTTATTTTTAATATTTTGATTTTTTTGGTCTTTGTAAACAATAGGAATACTACTTTTAGACTCAAGTTATGATTTTAAAGAGTTAATGAACATACGACACTGCAATTGTGTAAACAGACCCATTTCACTGAATATGTGATTTAATAAGTTAATAGTAAAATTATTAGCTTTGTAGCAACATCAAATTCACTTAATTATTACTTTAATGTCGTCTTCCTATTCCAAAGTTTTCTGGTTCTTTAAATGCCAAAAACAGAAGTATAACCCAATATTTTTGGAATCTAAACTAAGGAAATATTTGATCTGTTCCCAGGATTGTTTTCCCATTATTCGTATTGGATTATTGTATATTCCTGGAGGGTGTAAAATAATGGTTTTAAGGAGAAAAATAGGGACGGAAGGAGGGTGGGGGGGGGGTTAAAGAGCTCTTTGAGTTTATATAAAGTTTTAAGAATTTGAGCCAGGTCTAGACCTGGCTGAGCTGCCTGGATCACCGATTCAAATCCTTCCCTAATCGGTGGTCCAAATTAAGTAGTTCAGCGAGGCAGCTTAAATTCTTTAAATTTGTCCTCTGTTTAAATGTTTTAAGTTAAGTTTAAATCGGAGTCTAGAAAAACCTTCGGAGGTTTGTATTGTAATATTGCTTAACAAATTGAACGATGGTTTATGGGGCTCTGAAAACAATCTAGAGTTCCACTAAAGGTTTACTTTTAGATCCACGATGGATTTGATTTCATTTCATTTTATTTTAATTGATTTGATATAGATGAGGATCCTAGCCTAGGACGGAGTCTAATGGAGGATATTCGGAGGTTTATTATGGGGAAGAATGAAGAGAAGAATCTGAATGGCCAGGTAACAATTTTTGTATGCATAATTCATTTGATACGTGCTCACAGTCGGAAATATTTGAAACCGCAAAAGCCTTGAATTTGTAGTTTAAAGTTTTTCTTCCATAAACAAGGAAAATCTTTTTCTTACTGGAAAGCCTGGCCTGTCAACATTTTGTGCAAATAGAACATTTTGTAGTTTTGTTGTCCGATTTTCTTGCTTTCAATCAATCAATTCGGAGGGGAGTAAAGTTTTAACCCATATTTAATTCCAAAATATAACTCAAGATTGAGCACTCAAAAAGTTTGAAATCAAATTTATGAATGACCCTCTATAAAATTTCAAATCTGTCTGAATGAAAAAATGTAAATGTCTATCTGATGATATTTGAATATATTTTAAATGTTTCGCGGTCAAGATGTTTTACCATTGCAGAGGAGCAATTTCCCATTCCGCCAATTGTCAAATGTCCGCTAACTTCTAAATGTTCTCTGTCTGACACTTTCGGAAATATAAACATGAATGAAAAACATATTCTCAAATGTAAATTTTACCAAGAAAGTTGAAGTTGTACAGATGAGAAGTAGAAGTTGTACAAATGGGAAGTAGAAGGTGTACAGATGGGAAGTAAAAGTTGTACAGATGGGAAGTAAAAGTTGTACAGATGGGAAGTAAAATTTGTACAAATGGGAAGTAGAAGGTGTACAGATGGGAAGCAAAAGTTGTACAGAGATGGGACGGGGAAGTTGTACAAATGGGAAGTAAAAGTTGTACAGATGGGAAGTAGAAGTTGTACAAATGGGAAGTAGAAGGTGTACGGATGGGAAGTTAAAGTTGTACAGATGGGAAGTAAAATTTGTACAAATGGGAAGTAAAATTTGTACAAATGGGAAGTAGAAGGTGTACAGATGGGAAGTAAAAGTTATCAAAGATGGAAAGTTAAAGTTGTACAGATGGGAAGTAAAATTTGTACAAATGGGAAATAGAAGGTGTACAGATGGAAAGTAAAAGTTGTACAGAGATGGGAAGTAAAATTTGTACAGATCGGAAGTAAAAGTTGTACAGATGGGAAGTAGAAGGTGTACAGATGGGAAGTAAAAGTTGTACAGAGATGGGAAGTAAAATTTGTACAGATGGGAAGTAAAAGTTGTACAGATGGGAAGTAGAAGGTGTACAGATGGGAAGTAGAAGGTGTACAGATGGGAAGTAGAAGGTGTACAGATGGGAAGTAAAAGTTGTACAAAGATGGGACGGGGAAGTTGTACAGATGGGAAGTTAACACTTTTTTAATGATCCACAAGGGAAATAGTATTCTTTTGTTGTCATTTTAAAAAATGTGTTAAATACCCAGCCTAACAATTTTATATCTAGGATTGTGAACATGATGATGAAGATGAAGATAGATATAAAGATGATGAGTATGAAGAGGATGATGATGATGAGTCTACAGTATGTGATGAGGATAATGTCTCCATAGGTAAAGGAAGATCCAAAAACATGGAAATGTGGAGAATACGGTTTAAATCCATCATTACTTATGTATTTTCCTTTTGACAAAGATATAACCAATATTTTTCTGAGATCCAAGGAATGTAAACTATAATTTAGAAGCTGTAAAAATTGTTATTTATGAAATCTTTTGTTATTATAGCAGGAAACTTATAACTATGTTTTATAATCTTTATTGAGCTTTGATGTATATTATGAAAAATCTGCAAAAAAAATTTAATTTTTCATTGCTAAAATTATCAGGAAAAAACTGGCGAGAACGAATGGTGGAGTGGGACAAGGAGAACCAGGAGAACCTAGAGAACGGGTTACCGACCAGGGACATCATGGAATTCTCGCCGCCGGCCAAAATGCCGAAAAATAGTCCGTCCTATCTTATCTGGAGTATATTCACAAGGTCAGAAATAATTTATAAAGAATTTGATTCTATCATAAAATGAAGAATGACCAATCGGAGCTTCATGTAAAAAAGAATTAATTTGTCCTGACAACAAAAATGTCTCCCTAAATTAGTTAAAATCCTTTTATTTTGAAACGTTTTGATCCTGAGTACGCCAAATGCTCTTTGAATGAGTAACGTAAAATCCAAGAAAAAATCTCAATGGACCATTTATTATATTTGTGAAAGGTAAAACATCATTTTTGGCATTTTTTTAACTTTCTAACAATATTTCTCATTGGTAAGGTAGAACTAACCCCCCCCCCCCATAAAGTACAGACCAGGTGTTTAGGAAACTATTTGTTCAGGGAACGGGAAGAGCGTAAGCAACGGAACCAGGAACGTCAGCAGCTCTCTAGCAAGGGTAATAATGTTCCAAGATCTAAGGACGGGTTGGAACCTCCTAGATCAGCTCCTGCTAAGCTTTGTCTTGCTTCTAAACCTGGTTCTACACGATCTCCTGCTCCTAGTACACCAGGAGACCAGGAGCTTAATTATCAAAGCACGCTTCTTCAAATGCGCGTAGTAGGTCAGCTTCACTAGTTTAAGACCTGAGGTCAAATATTTTGTGTTGAAATTCCCTGGATAAAGAAGTATTGTTTGTCGTTCAAATGAATAATTCCTCTTTGATATCACATGGTAGTTTCCTATACAAATTAAGGGATCAATCGCTTTTTCCCTCAAGACAAATCAGTGGATATCAAGATTAAACAAATTTGACCTCTGATTATAAATATTTTTAATTAACAATTATATTGGACTTAAAAATCTGAACTTTTCTGTAAAACTTAACCTTTTACAGGGTTGACTTCACTTTCTGGTTGGATGAAATATTTAAATTTTTTTTTACTTGTTCCTAGTCAAGGCAGGTTTTAATCAGACTTGCATTTATATAAATATTTTAAATAAAATCAATTTTATTTATTGGGTTTTCGACCACAATTGTTTGATAATTTTTTATTCTTTTTGCTTTTCTATGAGTTCTCTTGGAAAATGGACAAATTGCTATTACTGTAAACAGTGTACGCTTAAACCTGGCTTTGCTTTTTGTTGCGCAGCTATACTTAACGCTTATTGCATAAAAAATCTATTTGATTGGGGGAAATGGTATTTCTTTACTTCTTGTCATTTGTCAGATTTTAAACAATCTTGACAATATTGTAATAATTTTAGAAATTGTTTATTCTCCTCAAAGTTAAAAAGAACATACCTTGAGAAAATCAGCTGATTGAATACAAATAGAGAGCTCTAAACGCATGCAAATTTAATTCATTCATTCAACCCAACTTGAATAGTGAAAATAATGTAAAAAGAAAATATAAAGGAAAAGGTTAAAGGATACAAATGTGAAACGTTAAATGTAATTAGGAGGTCAGAGGCAGAATTCAAAGAATTTGAGCCGCGGCTCAAATATGGTTGGTTCCACTTAAAATTGTATTCATTTTTTTTAGATTTAAGCCGGCGCTAAATTGAAACCGGTTTTTGGGGGATTTGCGACGCGACTCAAATTCATTAAATTCGGACTCAGTATTTATATTTTGTGTATTTTGTGTACCCACTCACACCGAACTACCTGAGTAGTTTGTTGAACAAGCCATTATTTTTTCGAATAAATTAAATCTTTATTTGGGAAAATTTTGCTAGTCACCCTAATTTTATCTTATGTCTTATGTCTTTAAAGTTACTCTTGCGTCAAATTTTTTAAAAACATTTTTTAAGAGAAAGAAGTTAGTTGCTAAGTAGAAAGGTTTTTAAAACTATTTTTCAAATATTTTCGGTCTCGCCTTTTCTTATTCAGTATATTCGTATTCAGTATATTCGTATTCAGTATATTCGTATTCAGTATATTCGTATTCAGTATATTCGTATTCAGTATATTCGTATTCAGTATATTCGTATTCAGTATATTCGTATTCAGTATATTCGTATTCGGTATATTCGTATTCGGTATATTCGTATTCAGTTTATTCGTATTCAGTATATTCGTATTCAGTATATCCGTATTCAGTATATTTCTGAGAAATTTTTAAAATCTTTTAATCAATCCATATTGTTGATGTTTAGAGTTAGAGCAGGAGATAGATACGTTTAAGAAGGAGAACGCTAAGGTTCTAAACCTGAGGAAAAAGCTGGACGAGGAGAAGCAGAGGCTCACCAAGGACTGGGAGGAGTTTGAGAAGGTAAATATCTTCATTAAAGGGACAGGTCACGAGCTCTTAAACTGATAAATTAAATTATCAAATTTGACTTCAGAATTGCTTTGTAAGAATGAAAATTACTTTTACCTGACCAGCTGTGTATTTGTGAGGGGGGGGTAAATATATTTTGTTTTAAAGATGGTTTTTTTTTTACAATCTCCGGGGAAGTTGCTTCTTTGTAAATAATAAGACAAAACATAAAGTCGTTCCATTAGAAACTATAATATTTTCTTCAAGTCATGATTTAGTCAGTTCATTTTGGTCTCAGTATTTGTGGCAGTAGGACGTCATAGAATTTGATTTGATTTGATTTGATTTGATTTGATTTGATTTGATTTGATTTGATTTGATTTGATTTGATTTGATTTGATTTGATTAGGTTCGAGATGATGGCAAGAAGAAGATAGAAGAGGAGAGAAGAAGAGTGAGAAGAGAGAAGATGCTTCTAGATAAAGCTATCAAGGAGTCTACTACACCTAAAGGTTAGAACAATTTTTTTAAATAATAATTTAACATACTGAAATCTGAAAAGTGTCACTAAGCCAAGAAGAAAAAGCTATTTTCCATACTAAGAGAAATTTTTCATTAGAAGAAGGTTATATTTTAATTTTCTCTTCCATTAAAAGCTGTGTACTTATAAACTGCCAAAGTTAACGATTCTTTAAATTCTAATTTACAGAATTTCAGCAAGAACTATTTAATATTGTAGTATGTTTTGAATGTAGAGAAACCTAGAGTATAATTTACAAGATTACAACAAGATCTATATGTTTAAATATTAAT
This sequence comes from Eurytemora carolleeae, assembly GCF_000591075.1. NCBI lineage: Eukaryota > Metazoa > Arthropoda > Copepoda > Calanoida > Temoridae > Eurytemora > Eurytemora carolleeae. Next base: position 160,913 of record NW_019396739.1, read on the forward strand.
ATTGTAGTATGTTCTGAATGTCCAACAAGATCTATATGTTTAAATATTAATATTGTAGTATGTTCTGAATGTCAAGAAACCAAGAGTAAATATACAAGATTACAACAAGATCTATCTAAATATTAATATTGTAGTATGTTCTGAATGTAAAGAAACCAAGAGTAAATATACAAGATTACAACAAGATCTATCTTCTAAAGAAAACAAGTGGACTGCTGCTCTTGTAAAACTTCAAGAACAGGTAAGAAGATGACGAAAGTAAATTTTCTTATAAGAGCAAGAGAAATTTCATAAATAATAAAAAATATTAAATATATATTTAGGTTTTTTTAAATGCTTTGATTAAAGAAAGTTAAATACAAAAATAATATTATTTGAAAAGAAGTTTAATAAATTTTCAAATGTAAACATTAAATTTACCTTTAAGACACTCAACCTTATTAATATGTTTCATAAATGAAATATTTTGTTTACGACTGCTCTTAAAGTAATTGTTCAAAATTAAAAATCTGATTGTTGTGATTTAATATTTAAAGTTTTTTATTTTTAGTTGCAAAAAGTTGAGAAGGAGAAGAATAGTTTACAGAATGAAAACCAGAAATTAAGAATAAAAACTGTGTCCAGCAAGATTACTACAGTTAGCTCAGCCACAGGTAAGAAATGGACTGCAATGAGAACTCAAATGTAATTTCTAGCAAAGAGGGTTATGTCCAGTTCACAACGGTACCCTTTCAACCTTTATCTGGTCAATGATATTGAAGATATTGTCGGGTTTTTAGTGTTTGGCATAACTTTAATTTTTGTTTATCGAGAAACTGCAATTAAAAACATTTAATTTGTTTTAAAAAAACAGTTTTGCCAAGATAAATGTTTCAAAGGTACCTTTGTGTATCGGACATGCCTCTCTATAAATAGACCGTCACTTGAAATTATGTCTAGAGTCCCTTCAAGTAATGTTTAGAATTTAGATTTTTGCTTTCATTTTCAGCCTTCACTTTTGAAATTTATGAAAAATCGTGATTTTTATCATAAAAATGGCCAGATTCAACCCAACTTTAATTTGAGTTTGTTTCTAGGTTCTAAAACGGATGTTAAAGTGGTTTCACATCCCGGAAGTGGAAACGCCGGAAGTGACAAGACCCCTGACTCTGGTATCCGGAGTATCCGGAGTAGTGGAACCAGTTCTGAGGATGAATATCTGGACCAAGAGCTCCGACAAAGTATTTCAAGTTCTGTGTACGCAGCTCTGAGCGGAGATACCCCGAGGTTATTTTTTATAGTTTATGAATTATTGAGAAGCAGTTGAACTAGGTCTAGCTAGTTAAACTACTTTTGTCAAGTAGTTTTGGACAATCTAAGATTGTCAGATTTTCTGATCTCCCGTTGGCTCCTGAGGCTCTTATGTAGTTTAAAATTTGCATTGATTTTAAGCTTGAATCATTGGGAACCCTAGATTCAGTCAAAATTGAAACCAGCCAAAATTAAACAAGTTTTTTAGTTCATATTTATACGGTGGTAGGCGATTATAGCAATAAAACGAAGACGACTTTTTTATTTAAGTTTCAATTGTTAACAAGCCTTTTTCAAATTACAAGTTTACAAGCAATTAAGGAGAAGCTTTTTTAATTGACAGCTTCATCCTTGTTCCATGTTTTATGTGTATCCATGCTGTTTAAAAGCTTGATAAAAATCAATGCTAAAACAGAAAGTCGTCTTCATTATATTGATAAAATCGCTTACCGCTGTGTTGTTGCACATCTTTTGGCTTGCAATTTTGCTCGATAAGTTACTTATTAATGTTTTTTTCAGCATTACTAGTTTTTTCAATTTTGTCCCCCCGTAGAGAAATTCAAACAATTGTAGATTAATGACGAGTAAAACATCTTTATATTGTAGATTGAGCTACAGTCCTGCGGACTCCTTGGATTCTAGTGTAACCCTAGTATCCGGGTTCGCTAACATTACTCCAGGTAGAGAGGATGATTTAGCCCCAGGAAGAGAGTTTGACCAAGAGAATGATGTTGACCTACCCAAGGTTGTGAACAACTCTGAACGTGGAACAAGGGAGAAGAGGTTTCCCGATGGTAGGCTAGAGATATGGTACGCGAACGGAAACAGGTACATTTTTCAAATATTTGAGAATTAGGAACATGGCTACATACAACAACCTTATAACCACCCCNGGACGTCATTTTATTTTAAAATGTAGGTTTTTACCATGTTATTTTTAATTTTTAATTTTTAATTTCTATTATAAAAAAATGTTTATTCTTTGTGCTGTCTTTGTTAATTGCGTAATTCACTATTTAACCTAGTTCTGTTTCTGTATAATAAATATATATTCTAAATACATGTACGTGGCCTTTGTACATCAGACAGTAATATAGGTCATTGTATACATTATACAGCAAGAAAAGTAGACTGAATGCATATATACTAGTGCACTCGTATACATTTTTAATTCTCAGAAGACGACTTTCATTGTTCTATTGTAATTCTTGTTTAGGAAGGAGGTTAGCGCAGATGGTAAAACAGTTAAAGTTTTCTACTATAACGGCGACCTCAAGGAAACATAACCTTTTTCAACTTCAGTTTTAATTTTATTTAGCATTATCATTCATTTCAAGCTTTTTTGGAAGAAAAAATGTTTATAATTTGGTTGCTATAAGTTATTCTTACTTTTTTATTATTAGTAATAATAAACAATAAATGACGGAAAAATCTGCAAATTTCTTTTTGCTTAGAAATAGTTTTTTTAAGCATGAGGGGGAAATCGGCAAATTGTGGTTTTTTTGTAAGAAGTCCCTTTTATGAGTTGCTTGCTGTTAAATAATGCTTACTTTGGTCTTTTCCTAAATATACTCAATTGTGGTAAATATCAGCACCATCTTTTTACTTATAAATGTATGGTTTTGATTTGGTTAGGAAACGCATAGTGATGGTGTAGTAAAGTATCTTTACAGTCAAACACAGACTTGGCACACTACTTACCCAGACTCAAGGGAGGTTCTGCACTTCAGTAACGGACAGGAGGAGGTATAATGTTTATAGATTTGTTTCTACCAATCAGAGACAAGATACATTCAACCAATCAGAGACAAGATACATTCAACCAATCAGAGACAAGATAACTTTAACCAATCAGAGACAAGATAACTTTAACCAATAAGACAAGCTACATTCAACCAATCAGAAACTAGATACGTTCAACTATTCAGAGACAAGATGCATTCAACCAATCAGAAACTAGATACGTTCAACTATTCAGAGACAAGATGCATTTAACAACCTGCTGAGTAGATAGATTGAACCAATCAGAGACGAAGATTTTTGAGAGATAGATTAAACCAATTAAAGATCAGAATTTAGTTCTTTACAGTGGACTCTAATTTGTTTAGTTATATGGATTGCATTGCTTAGGATCCGGATCTGTTGGACCGCTACATTTTGGCTTCCCGGATCCGGATCTGAAGAAATATGCGGGTCACAATACCATACAAAACCTGCTAAAAAAAAACCTTTTTGCTCTCAAAACACTTATCTAAACCGTTTACTAATGAGCTTCATAATCTCCGAATGTTTTGGCATAAATTAAGCGGGAAAAAAAGAAAAAATGTGAACATTTTTTATCTGTTAAAAAATAAAATTTTTAAAGAAATGTTGATCACCTGGATCTGGATCTATTTTTTCAAAGCGGATCCAGGATCCGGATCCGCATAAAATGAATTACCTACGCACTGATGGATTTTTTAAATTTTAAGTCATTTTTATTTCCAACACTCGCTTTTTTATTCAGATTCGATATCCGGATGGATCTATGCAAATCTCCTTCCCGGATGGGTCTGTGAAGAAAATAAGCCGGGACGGATGTGAGGACATTCATTTCCCTGATGGTACCCGTGTGGAGGTGGGTGTGTCCGGTGATCGAGTGCTCCACCTACCCAACGGGCAGAGGGAGGAGCACAGCAAGGACATGAAGAAGCGCGTTTATCCCGACGGGACGCTCAAGATATTGTACACGGACGGTAGACAGGAAACAAGGTACTCCAACGGACGGATAAGAATTAAAGACGGTCTTGGTAAACTTATCAAGGACTCGCACAGTTAACAGTTATCAATTAACAGACGTTTACAGCTGGCAAAACTAACAACTATAGCTGTTCTGATATAGACAGCTTCTAGCTAAGAAGGTGATTTTAATCGCCTTTATCAATATTAGCATGACTCATTAGATAAAAGTGTTTAATCGCCGTTATCATTATTAGCATGACTCATTAGATAAAAGTGTTTAATGACAATCATGAATCAAGAAACTAAGCTGCAGTTAGTTTTCATTATTAAGAAGAGGTTTTTTAAATTAATAAACAAAATTATAAATAATTCAGAATTTTGATTTAAAGCATGTAATTATGATCATGTTCTTTTATACTATATATTGGCCAAATAAAACATGTTATGATCTCGTGTCACTAGCGTTAACTTGCCTACTTTTATATTTGAACCTTCTAGTTATCAAATTTAACAAGAATTTTGTAAATATTATGTACATTCTACATAGTATTGTGTACACTGTACACCGTGTATTGTATACACTAAATTACTATGCAGTACACTATCTCCGAACATTCAATTCAACCGGTATTTCTGTAATTTGTTATTTCTTTGTAAAATGTTTCATCTTTTTTTACTTGACAAAAAAGTGTCTTTCACTGTAATTCATTATTATCATAGATTATCCAAATGTTAGACAATTATATTGATAAAATATATGTAAATTTATGTTCGTAGTGAGATTTATTTTTTTATTAAATACTAGGATAATGGACAAATATCTTCTACACTACACGTGTTTTATCTATCTATCTACTTTTTTCTACTCGTGTTTTTTCTCTTCTATCCAACCTCTTTTTTTCTACACGTGTTTTTTCTCTACATATGTTTTATCCATCCATCTACATTTCTCTACACGTGTTTTATCTATCTATCTATCATTTCTCTACACGTTTTTTATCTCTTCTATCCAAGAGAAAATATTTGAAAAAATGAATCGAAAACATTCTGATTTTTTAATTAGTTCTCGTTTTATCTTCTCTTAGGATAAAAATTGTGTATAGTTTAATAATAACCTTCACATGGATACAGTTCTAAAATACTGGATCCTTCACAAGTTTACAGTATTTGTGAGCTGCCTCTAAAAGGCCAAAAACCCCTAAAAATAGTAAAAAACTAACTAACCCAGTATTAATCGTGTACCTTGGTGTATCAAATATACAACTTTAAATACATGTTCACTCGTCATTAAATCAACAGTCTCTTCAAACTATTAACATATTTTCCATGTCTTCCCAGTGGCGTAAATAAGGGGGTTATTGGGGTAACTTATTACCCCCCCCCCCCCTAGAATCTTGGGGACACAAACATCCCCGTTTAGTAACTCGATCTCCATTCTCCATGTCCATGATTACCATTAAAAGAAAAACATATTAAAATTTTTTTGCCGCTTCGCGCAGATAATCTTACTCATTCAACTTTAACAAAGTAACAGATAAATTATTAGGGTGTTTATTTATCCATGGATATCATATTATGTATTTGATATAATTTATTATCCAGGTGTTTATTTATCCATGGATATAACATTATTTATTTGATATAATATATTACCCGGGTATTTATTTATCCATGGATTTAATATTATGTATTTGATTTAATTTATTATCCATGTGTTTATTTATCCATGGATATAATATTATTTATTTGATATAATTTATTATCCAGGTGTTATTTATCCATGGATATAATATTATTTGTTTGATATAATTTATTATCCAGGTGTTTATTTATCCATGGATATAACACAAATCAACCACTTTTACATTTAATGAATAAAATCTATGAAAACCTTAATAAATCTAAACTAGAATTTACTCTTGGAATATTCCTAGACTTAAACATATCTCGAATAAAATAGCTAGCTCAATCTTTGCTTTGTCTCATATTACGACATTCGTCTTCTTGCTTATAACTCTCTTGTAAGGCCTCATATTCCTCATATTGAATATGGAATTGTTACTTGGGGAGGGAATAAAAACTATAAACTGCAAAAATCAGATCTTTGCAAAAAAAAGACAATCAGACCGGTAAATAATAGTACTTTCAAAACACATTCAAATCCATTATTTTCAAAACTGAAAGTACTTAATCTTGATGATACATACAAACTTTGTGTTCTGACATTTATGCATGGATACTTTAATGATAACCTTCTCTCTTCCTTCCAAAATATGGTTAAGTCTCTAGCTGAACCAAATAGAACAAAATTATATAAATTAGAACGGGTTTTAAACAAAAATCTAGAAAGCTTTCAGTCCGCAATGTTTCCTAATTTGTGGAATGCATTTGAAATTGACCTTAAAGAAAATAAATCTGCAAAAAATATTTAAACAAAGAGTGATCAGTATTTATCTTGAGAATTATAAGAGGTCTAATATGAAAAATGTATATCATGTGAGTAGATTTTATATAATATTTTTTTAAAACTTATCCACCATCCTTTATACCCTGTATTTTAATTTATCTATACATTAATCCCTCTGATCTCATCCTGCCACAGATTACAAAGTAATTGTGATTGCTTATTTGTAATATTTTATGCTTTGTAATTGAATAGAAATATGAAAATATATCTGTATTTCCATATATTCCTGTATCCATATAAACATATATCACTGTATCAGTATAACATGTATCACTGTATCAGTATAACATATATTCCTGCATCCATATAAACATATATCACTGTATCAGTACAACATGTATCACTGTTTCCATGTGTCCATGTATCCCTGTACCATTCATGTATCCATGTATCCGTGTATCCATGTATCAATGTATAAGTATATTCATTTAGCCGTGAATCAATGTATCCGTGTATCCAGGTACCCTGTATCCATGTATCCATGTGTAAGCGTATCCCTGTATTCCTTTATCACTGTATCCCTGTATCCTTGTATCCTTGTATCCTAGTATCCCAGTATCTCTGTATCCTAGTATCCCTGTATCCATGTATTCCTACATTTCCATGTATCCCTGTTTCTATGTATCCCAGTATTTATTATTCATGTATCCCTGTATCCCTGTAACCCTGTATCCATGTATCCATGTTTCCATGTATCCATGTATCCATGTATCCCTGTATATATCCCTGTATCCTTGTATCCCTGTATCAATGTATCCCTGTATCCAGAATCCCTGTAGAACTGTATCACTGTATCCCAGTACCCTTGTATCCATGTAATCCTATATCCCTGTATCCCCGTATCCCTGTATCTGTTTATCATGCTATCCCTTTTTCCATGTATCCATGAATCTATGTATCCCTGTATCCATGTATCCCTGTGTCCATATATACATGTATCCCTGTATCCATATATTCCTGTGTCCATGTATCCCTTTATTCATTTATCCATGTATCCCTGTATCCATGTTTTTATGTTTCTCTATATTCCTGTTTCCATGTATTCCGGTTTCCATGTATTCCTGTTTCCATGTATTCCTGTTTTCATGTATTCCTGTTTCAATGTATCCCTGTATCCTTGTATCCCTGTATCCTTGTATTCCTGTATCCATGATACCATGTATCCCTTATCCATGTTTCCATCTATCCCTGTATCCACGCATCAATGTATCCCTGTATCCATGTATCCTTGTATCCCTGTGCCACTGTATCACTGTATCCATGTATCTCAGTACCCCTGTATCCATCTTCTTCTATGGGTTTGACCTACTATTGCCTGGGGTTAAAATATAATGCAGTATAAAGTGTTGTAGTGTTGCAGGTTGCAGGTTAAATTTTCATACTTTGTGAGTGACTCTTTCTTGTAGTACAATTTCATCAATCACTTCATTAAAAGTGTGACAAAAATGTTGCATTGTTATATTCTACACTGTTCATATTCAAATTCTCCTTCTTTAATGCATCTTTCTTTTCAAGACCTTTTTAATTAAGATTTTATTCGTGGAACTAAAATCTATAAAATATGTTTAGAATTTTCAAAATATTTTTTTGTAAACTTCTGGACAACTTGGACCAATACTGGTTTATTTAATTTTATTTAAGAGAAATTTTAAAAAAATGTCAGAAAATTTAAAAAGAAAACATTTTAAAAGAAAAAAGTTTTCGAAAAGGTATTTTTAGCAGTAAAAACATGGGAAACGAAAACTTGTGTTGTTGAATTCGTTTCACTTCGACTTGGAAGATAATCTAGACTTAAGTGTAATATCATTTTAACTTCTGGACTCTTGAAAAATTGTTTCTCGATCCGGGAATCTTAGTATTCTCAGTTTTAAAGAATTCACGCAACCTCTTGATATTCTGGTTTCCATGTATCCATATCCATGCATTTCTTTATATACATAATCACTCACAAAGGATGAGACTGTAAAGACGACCTGAAACTCAATTCTGACGATTCTTAGGTTAAATTATGTCTTGAGTATAATCTTTTATGGTTTAATAAATGTTTTTTCAAATAGAGAAACAGTTCAAAGCTGTTGGGAATCAGGAAATTAAGGAAACCAAATAGATTTTCAAGTACAATAGGTGGCAACAGAGAAATGAACCAATTATACACAACGTCCCAAGTGTCAAATATAACAAGGAAAACGAAATTGTCTCACATAGTTGACATGTTTTCCAAAATTAAGTAAAAAAGTGTAAAAACAGAAACTAAAGAGCACATAAAATTGCACTTATTTTATTGTAAGATAAGCACTTTATTCACTATAATTTAAGTTTTGTCGAGGCACAAAAACTGAGTTGACACTTGTGACGTAAGAATACAGCTGTACTGAGAGTACAAATTCTACGTTGCCAACTATTGTACTAGAATCCATTTGAAGGAAACAGACAGCATCAATTCTGTAAAGTCGTCTCTGAAGTCTCATCCTTTGTGGGTAACCCTGTATCTGTATTATTGTATTCCTTGTATCTTTATATGTCTGTATTCGTGTATCATAATATCCAGGTATCGAAGTATATCTGTATCCCTATTTTCCTATACCTTTGTATCCTTTTATACCTGTACCTCTGTATCCCCGGCTGTATTTCTGTATCCCTGTAACCCTGTACTCTTGGATCCCTGTATCCCTGTATCCCTAGTATCTCTGGTATCTCTGTTATCTCTGTATCCCTGTATCTCTGCATATCTGTGATCTCTGTATCCCTGTATCTCTGTGATCTCTGTATCATTCACTATTTTCACTATTTTCACTATTTTTACTATTTTTACTATTTTACGGTCCAAAAGTGACTATCCCTTTATGTATCCGTTTATGTATTATAAAGGGCCTTTTTAGGCAAATATTAGACAATTTAACGGAGAAAGAAAAAGGCTAAAGATGAAGAAGGTGAATAAAATGTTAAAGATTTTCAGGTTTGAAAAGAAAGCAAAAAGGATTATTTGAAGAAATGAAGAAAAAGTTTTAGAAGTATTTGATATTGTGTGATATTATGACACCAATGGAGAGGAGCTATCAAACAAATATATTTTTTGTGTAAAAAAGGGGAAAAATATAATTTTACAATACTGCAATATTAATTTTAATCCAAAGAAAAGTTTATTGAGAATATTTCGAACTTTTGATTTATCAAAATTAAATTTTTTTGATTTTTATTATCTAAAAAAATTCGCGATGTTTATAAAGTAAAGTCTTCTTTCTTTTGGTAACCCTGCAGCTTCATGAATTTTTATCATTTGTCTGAATCTTAAAGGGACTGGAGACGTAGTTTTGGTAACCCTGCAGCTTCATGAATTTTTATCATTTGTCTGAATCTTAAAGGGACTGGAGACGTAGTTTTGGTAACCCTGCAACTTCATGAATTTGTATCATTTGTCTGAATCTTAAAGGGGCTTAAGACGTAATTTTGAGTGAACCTCCGTTTATAGAGAAGCATGTTCAACTCATCACGGTACCATTAACAATTTTATCAAAATTAAAAGAGATATCCATAATTTCTCTTTTAATTGTGGTTACTTTCAATTCTGGTTTCTCTATGAAAGTGTGTCGCAGATTTCTAATTACAGAAACAATGGATGAAATTGTGAAAATTAAACATTTGTGAGGCAAGAAAACGACGAAATATTCCACAGTTTTGATTAGATAAACTGGGCCTGGTTGACTTGACCACCCTGTATCTAGTTTATCCTAGGATCTTGATAAAATTTTGCATTTGCTTGACCACCCTGTATCTAGTTTGTCCTAGGATCTTGATGAAATTATGCATTTGCTTGACCACCCTGTATCTAGTTTGTCCTAGGATCTTGATGAAATTATGTATTTGCTTGACCACCCTGTATCTAGTTTGTCCTAGGATCTTGATGAAATTATGTATTTGCTTGACCACCCTGTATCTAGTTTATCCTAGGATCTTGATGAAATTTTGTATTTGCTTGACCACCCTGTATCATAGTTTATCCTAGGATCTTGATAAAATTTTGTATTTGCTTGACCACCCTGGATCTACTTTATCCTAGGATCTTGATGAAATTATGTATTTGCTTGATCACCCTGTATCTAGTTTATCCTAAGATCTTGATAAAATTTTGTATTTGCTTGACCACCCTGTATCTAGTTTATCCTAGGATCTTGATGAAATTTTGTATTTGCTTGACCACCCTGTATCTAGTTTATCCAACTAGTACCTATCAGCTATCTATCCTTCGACTGTTGTTTAGATAAGTATAAGCTGCAAACTGGTTAAAATAAGTAAGCTTTATGTTTAAAACTAGCTAGCAGAAGTATCTATAAGCTAGTATATGCTATCGATCAATTTATCAATCTATCTATCTATCTATCTATCTATCATTCTTTCTATCTATCTATCTATATATCTATCTAACTATCTATCTATCTTTCTTTCTTTCTATACTATCTATCAAACTATCTATCTATTCCAGGATGTGGACAATATTACTTGGCTTTAAAACCAAAATTGCAGTTCAGCAGTACACCTCTACAGTCTACAGTCTGCAAGCATATCCCCCCCCCATCATACCACCTGTTAAAATTGTTTTTATCTAACAAAAATTAAAATTTAAGACAATTTTTAAAATGAGCATATTTTATTGTCTAACTTTACGAATACATTTAAACTTGACCCGCGCGAATCCTTCAATGATATAAATCTGCCAAGCCCTGCACATCCTGCATATATAAAGAGTGTAGACAAATGTGATGGAGAAAGAAAAAAGATACACGAGTGTAAGGATAGAAGGATACTGAAGATATATAGAAGGATAAAAATAAACGAATGAAAGGATAGAAGGATACTGAAGATATATAGAAAGATAGAAGGATAAAAATAAAAGAATGAAAGGATAGAAGGATACTGAAGATATATAAAAAGATAGAAGGATAAAAATAAAAGAATGAAAGGATAGAAGGATACTGAAGATATATAGAAGGATAGAAGGATAAAAATAAAAGAATGAAAGGATAGAAGGATACTGAAGATATATAGAAAGATAGAAGGATAAAAATAAAAGAATGAAAGGATAGAAGGATACTGAAGATATATAGAAAGATAGAAGGATAAAAATAAAAGAATGAAAGGATAGAAGGATACTGAAGATATATAGAAAGATAGAAGGATAAAAATAAAAGAATGAAAGGATAGAAGGATACTGAAGATATATAGAAAGATAGAAGGATAAAAATAAAAGAATGAAAGGATAGAAGGATACTGAAGATATATAGAAAGATAGAAGGATAAAAATAAAAGAATGAAAGGATAGAAGGATACTGAAGATATATAGAAAGATAGAAGGATAAAAATAAAAGAATGAAAGGATAGAAGGATACTGAAGATATATAGAAAGATAGAAGGATAAAAATAAAAGAATGAAAGGATAGAAGGATACTGAAGATATATAGAAAGATAGAAGGATAAAAATAAAAGAATGAAAGGATAGAAGGATACTGAAGATATATAGAAAGATAGAAGGATAAAAATAAAAGAATGAAAGGATAGAAGGATACTGAAGATATATAGAAAGATAGAAGGATAAAAATAAAAGAATGAAAGGATAGAAGGATACTGAAGATATATAGAAAGATAGAAGGATAAAAATAAAAGAATGAAAGGATAGAAGGATACTGAAGATATATAGAAAGATAGAAGGATAAAAATAAAAGAATGAAAGGATAGAAGGATACTGAAGATATATAGAAAGATAGAAGGATAAAAATAAAAGAATGAAAGGATAGAAGGATACTGAAGATATATAGAAAGATAGAAGGATAAAAATAAAAGAATGAAAGGATAGAAGGATACTGAAGATATATAGAAAGATNTGTTTTAAAAAACTAAGTTATGTCCCATCTTTATGTGCAAGTACTATTGTTTGTTTACGAAAAACTGGTTCTTTAGCTGTCTGTATACGTTACAAAATGTAAACACAAATATGAATAAAGAAAAAGATATGGCAGACAGATAGATTAATACAGATTTTTAGATTTAGACAAATGTATACCTAGATAGAAGAAGAATAAAATAATAAAACAGGAAAGAAAGTAGAAATGAATAAATATTAAAAATGTGGATGAAGAGAAAAGGATAGTAATACTGATAGAAAGAGAGACAATCCACTATATTTTGACTTGAGATTGCTCAGGGGGTTCAAAAGGAAAAAAATACAAGATACGTATTTTTGCTTTTAAAAAAAATAATTCAAATATTACTCTTCTACTTTCTAACATATATTAAATATTTATTATCTCCCCTCCCCCCTTCATCACCCCGTTTCTTATACGCCCCTGGTTTATCAGCGTGCCCGATTCTCTTTTTATATTGACAGCTTCTCTTTTTATATTGACAGCTTCTCTTTTTATATTGACAGCTTCTCTTTTTATATTGACAGCTTCTCTTTTTATATTGACAGCTTCTCTTTGTTTCCATGTTTTTGTGTTTCCATGGTGTTTAAAAGCTTGATATAAATCAAATTTGAAATCGAAAGTCGTCTATATTATATTGATATAATCGCTCACCACCGTAATTTAACTGTATTTATTTTTATTGTTTGAAAACTAAAACAATATATACTACCTATTATGATTAATTTTTTAAGCAGAAACATATTTATATTTTAACAAAAAAAAACTTTCATGTTTTTCTAATTGAAGAGAATACAAGGCCAGAACCCAAACTCGATATTTGAAACAATTTCTGCATGAAGAGTTTAGGCGCCAGAAGACTCTTAGACTGACAGTTTCCCTATGACAGGGCGCCCCAGGACCCCCCCCCCCATCCTACTCCCCTTCTTCCCCCTAGCTTGGAAGACTTGGAACAGGACGGCCGATATGTCTTGTCGCAGATTTTCAGGTGAGAATTCGGCCCGGGCCATTAGATCTCCGTACCGGGCCGGAGGATTCTCCGAGTAGGGTCAACAAACATCCGGGACGGTTCGGGAGAATACAACAGTCTTCATTCAACCTGCCATGGCGACACGTTGAACTGTTAGACAATATTTCTAAGAAAATACACGGTTTTCATTAACCACGACTATATCAGAGAAGATATAAAACCTTTATCCATCCCTGCAGTTAATTTTCTACCCGGAGAAGCTGAAGGAATACGTCCTGGAGCTAGTGAGGAGAGAATAGTTCGGAGTTAGATTTGAATTGAAGTTTGACGTGTAGATTCATAGATGCATGCTACACATCTAGAATCACACGAAGGAATGAGATTAGACAGGCTTAAAGATAAACTCAGAGATATCCTAGAGTCTCCGTAAGGTTGGATATACAAGATAAGGATGGAAGGGGATATCCAGGATATCCTGCTCAGGATCGAACCTGAACCCTGCTCCAGTCCAACAGGACGAACTGGAAACGTCAGTTTTAAACCCTACGATGATATCCGTTTATCTCCTGGGACGAAGAAGTTTAAGTTTCCGGATAGTACCAAGGTACAGGAGCAGGGGGTGTCTCTGGGTATTAGAACCATAGAGGATCTGTACCCGGAGCTACTCTGCTTGATCTTCTCTAACCTGGATGTTCAGAGCAAGGGCCGAGCAGCGCAGGTACTGATTTAGTCTTTCCATCTTCAAGATTGTAAATATAAACAGGTTTTGAATAATCATTTATGGCAGTGGGAGGGAGAGAGTTGCATCTACTGTGTCTTTTAATTGTGTTTTTTATATAATTTTTCTCTAAATATCAATTTGATCTTTTATTTGTTCAGGTGTGTATAAAATGGCGTGATGCAGTGTACTCCAGGTCTGTATGGAGAGGTGTGACTGCTCGACTCCATCTCCGTAAATCAAACCCTATCATGATCCTCTCCTTGGTTAGACGAGGAATCCGTCAGGTTCAAGTTCTCTCACTGAGAAAATCTCTCCGGGACGTGGTTCAAGGTATGCCTGCTCTCTCCCTTCTCGATCTCTCCGGGTGTTACAATCTCTCCGACTCCGTCCTGGAGACGGGGTTCAACCGGACCATCTCTAGCCTTACATCCATTAATCTTAGCTTATGTAAAGAACTGACGGACAACAGTTTGGGGCGGATAGCTACACACTGTAAGAACCTGGAGATTCTAGATCTAGGAGGATGCACCAAGATCACAAACACGGGTCTTCTACTTATCTCCCTAGGGTTGAGAAAACTAGTAAGTTTAAACCTCAGATCCTGTTGGCAGATTACAGATACGGGTTTATCTCATTTATCCAGGACGGACGGAGAAGAGAGGACGGAAAGGTTAGTCCTTGAGAACCTAGTTCTCCAGGATTGTCAGAAACTAAGCGATGAATCCCTAAGATACATCTCTGAGGGGTTTAAATCTCTCCGACGGATAAATCTAAGCTTCTGTGCAAGTATAACGGATACAGGAATGAAATTCTTGTCAAAAATGTCTTCCATGTCGGAACTAAACCTTAGGTTTTGTGATAATATCAGTGATATTGGAGTAGGTTACTTAGCTGAAGGTTGTGTAGGACTTCACAGTTTGGATGTCTCTTTCTGTGAACGTGTTACCGACGGTTCTATGGCTCATATAGCAAGCGGGCTCTTCAGTTTAAACTCTCTAGCTATGGCTTCATGTCGGATACAGGACGAGGGAATAATTAAAATCTCTAAAACCTTACTGGACCTGGATACTCTAAATATTGGACAGTGTGCTCGAATAACGGACCGGAGTTTAATAAGTTTAGGCAGCCAACTCAAGAAACTGAGAAGTATTGATTTATACGGGTGTCCCCGGATAACTCCGATAGGGTTAAATTATCTTAAAGACAATCTTGAACTTAAAACAATAAATACTGGACTCTGGCAGGCAGAGCTTTAAAACTAACCCGGAGATTTAGTCATGTAAAGGTTAGGTGGATATTCGGTTAGTCATTTTATGACACCCGGGAATCCGGTTATTGTCACTTTATGACACCAGGGTATTCGGTTGGTCAAATAAAGATGAACTCTAAAATTTGGTTAGTCATATTAAACTACTGTACATGTACATTGTACAACGATCAAATTAAATGATTTACATCGTACACACAGCTGTGATATTCATATATTATAATGGTATATACTGTTTATCCAATTACTAGAACTAAAATAAAAACTTAAATTTTATTTCTTTACTGTTAATTTAATTTTAGTGGCAAACAATATAAATAATGTGTAAATAGTGTACACAGAAATCTTAAAATTCATTTTATGGGGTTACTAGTGGAGGCTTTGTACCCTTCTATCACATCCAGACTTAATTAGAAGAAAATTATACTAAATCAAGTTTGAAGAAAATTGTAATATTTTCAGCATTAAAACTCAAAAGGATAATTAGAAAAATATTTAGTGAGTTCCTTGAAATTCAAAACATTTCTTCTAGGATTAATCAAAAATACATTCTTATTTTTCTTCTTCTCAGTTTTAATTTTTTATCATTAAATAAAAAGACATAAAAACATTTATATGCAAAGGTCGCACATTCTGGAATATTTTTAAAAAACTCAGTAACCCTTTTTATTTAGAAGAAAATGAATATGAGACTGGTGATGTAGTTTTAAGTGCACCTTTATTTAAAAAATAAAGGTTCATCCTATTCACAAAGGTACCCTTGAACCCTTAATCTGATCAAGATGACGTCTAAATCAAGAAATGCGCAAGTCAATTTTGTACAGAGCCCACAAATGAAAAAAACAAAATTTAAAAAACATGGATATCTTATTAATGTTTGATCAGAAAAAGCTTTTCAGGGTACCGTTGTAGATCGGATGTACTGCCACCCTATAAATGTACAGTCCATTAAAAAGAATAAAGCATTAAAAGATGAACATTTCTAAAAGCAGGAGACGGAAATTTCCCGGAAATACGGAATAAGAAACTTGAAAATGTCCCCCCCTCTCCCCCCCCCTCCTTATCACATAATTATATCTTAGGCTGCAGCCCCTGCTGCACCCCGGTGAAGGAAAAATGTTAAGAATTTCCGTAATCTGAGCGTTAATTTTACCCCAAACCTTTACACTGCCGATATACATTATACATATACAGTGAGACCGTGTATATATAAATTGAATTAGATTCAGAGAATACACAGGTAGGAAATAAGATGTACATAATGTAATATTTCTATACTTATGCAGATAACCTTTCAGTGTGCAACTTTACCTATAGTATGCACCACGAATCAATTTTTTCATGGTTAAATCGACTGTAAGCGTAATTACAAGTGACCCTCCACACCAAGATGGCAATTAATTCCCGATTTACAATGGTACCCTTAACATTTTTGTCTGATCAATTATGAATTTTATTTAAATGTTTTTTGTTTCTTTGAACTGTTTATTTTCATTTGCTGGTTAGACAAAAGTTGGTATCTTCCACAGTATTTAACAGGTTAAAGGGAGTGAACGGCAATGTGTGGTGGTTGAACTGAGTAGTGAGTATGCAGTATTGTGGACAAATACTTTATGATTTATTTGAGACATAAACCGTTTCCATGGTATAATTACTGGGTTTGAGTGCAAAGTCGACGTTCATCATAATCGTTTTTTTTAAATTGTTAAATAACGACGACGAAAAATAAAGTAAAAAGTGTACAGTAAACTTATTAGATGTTTAGGAACATATTTCTCAGAAGAATGTCAATTAATCAATGTTAGAAACAATTATTTCGTTTTCATTGAATTTCTTATTTTCAATGAATTGTTCGCAGATTTCTGCAAATTCTTCGAATGTCGCCTTTTCAATAAAAATTTCAGAAAATCTGCAGAAAATCTTTATGAATAATGAGAGATTATAAAAACTAATAATAAGATTACTTATTTTCGATGATAAGAGATAATTTTTATTTTCTTTACCTGTCCTAAACAACTAAATAGTTTACTTTAGTGTAGACTTTTGTATACATTTTTTGTTCTTGTTATTTAATAATTTAAAAAAAACTAATTTGAAAACGTACCCACCCAAATTCATGATTTTGAACATCGACTTTACGCTCAAACTCAGTAAATATACGTCGTTGAAATGTTTTATATATCTCAAATGAATCCTAAATCTGTCTACAATACAACATATTCAGTTCAACCACCATACATTGCCGGTCACTCCCATTAAAGTTTCAATAGTAACTATTGCCAATCAGACCTTTGCCATCTTAAAGGATCGCTTGAAATTACGCTTACATTAGAGATGGTAGTTTAAATGTTCTTATTTGCAAATGGTGAATTTAAGCTAAACAACCTATTATAGCAAAGAATGTACTGTCTTCATTATCAAAATATTGATAAAGAAAAGGTATGATATTAACCATCAAAATATTAATAAAGAAAAGGTATAAACCATCAAAATATTAATAAAGAAAAGGTATGATATAAACCATCAAAATATTAATAAAGAAAAGGTATGACATAAACCATCAAAATATTAATAAAGAAAAGGTATGATATAAACCATCAAAATATTAATAAAGAAAAGGTATAACATAAACCATCAAAATATTAATAAAGAAAAGGTATGATATAAACCATCAAAATATTAATAAAGAAAAGGTTTGATATAAACCATCAAAGTATTAATAAGGATTAATAAAGAAAAGGTATGATATAAACCATCAAAATATTTATAAAGAACAGGTATGATATTAACCATCAAAATATTAATAAAGAAATGGTATGATATAAGCCATCAAAATATTAATAAAGAAATGGTATGATATTAACCATCAAAATATTGATAAAGAAAAGGTATGATATAAACCAAAAAAATATTAATAAATAAAAGGTATGATATTAACCATTAAAATATTAATAAAGAAAAGGTATGCTAAAAATCATCAAAATGTTAATAAAGAACGGCTGAACCGATCAGGCCAAAAAAAAATTAGGGACTTTTTAATAAAAACTGCGAAATTTTTTATTTGTTTTTGTTTTACAATATATATATATAGAGAAAATATCTAAAATTGAAAAAGAAGAAAAACTCTAGTAATTTATATTTTTCTCAAGAATCAACCCTCAACTTTATAAATGTCCATTGCATGGATATCGATATCTATCAAAATCAATGATACTCCCACCTCTTTAGATTCTTTGAAATATTTTAGTTACAATAATTGAACATTTTGCGACATTTCTAAGGTTTCTGGTCCTCGCTGTATTTCCGTTACCATGCTCATGCATTTTGTGTTACTGATATGCAATAAAAACTTTTCTTTTGATGAATTTTTAAAATAAATTTACATTTACGCCAGATAAATTATTTCTTTTATCCTAATCTAAAATTCTTCGAATTTATTCTGTTTAGTAAATGGTTCGGTTCCAATAATTACAATATAAATTATATATATAATTATATAATTGTATATATTATATATATAATGATATAAAACATGATATTGAAGGAAAACCACCAGAATTCTAGTTTGAATAGAAAAT
>NW_019396739.1:179970-180433 GCF_000591075.1 Eurytemora carolleeae
AACTAAACTAAACTAAACTAAACTAAACTAAACTAAACTAAACTAATCTAAACTAAACTAAGAATGTAGTGTACCCTGTATAGAAGACCTATATGGTCCCGAAGTAAATAATTACCGTGCTTGACTAATTACAATCCAAGAGTGTAATTATGGGAAATGTAATTGCTTGTAATTCTACGTTTTTCTCTCAAATTTACTCATCACAATGTCAGACTACAGACACAGGAAGAAGCAGGGGCATGAGAGGGGAAGAATGGGGTAAAAGGAGAAGGGGGAAGAAGGAGAAGGGGAAAAAGGAGAAGGGGAAGAAGGAGAAGGAGAAAAAGGAGAAGGGGATAGAAGGAAAAGGGGGAAGAATAAAAAAGGGAAAGAGAGAGAAGAGGGAAGAAAGAGAAGGGGAAGACGGGGAAGGGGAAGAAAAAGAAGGGGGAACAAGGAGAAGGGGGAACAAGGTGCGGGGAGA
>NW_019396739.1:180630-203795 GCF_000591075.1 Eurytemora carolleeae
ATCGGGGGGAGGGGGTTTAAGATATTCAAACAATACAAAAAAACTAAGTTTTGAAAGAAAATTCTTTTCTGTTTTAAGCACATTTTTCTCAATATGCAATCTTCGTTTCAATTTGGAAATTAACTTAGTTCATAAAGAAATTACTGGTATCACTTTGAGACCTCGTAACTCCCCCAGTTTTTAATGATGGAGGAAATCTATTTGATTACATACAGGGTGTCCCAAAAAACATGGGAATTCAGTGACGAATTGGATATCGTCTTTGTTATGAATTAGCATTGTAATACCTAATTTCAAAAATCATAATATTATTATGTCTGCTAGAGTTTATTTTATGAAATCGGTAAATGGCTGTAAAGATTTGTCTATAATGTCTCCTCAAGATGAACAGTGAAGATGGACAAGTTTACTCTGTTTGTATACTGCAATTTTCTTGTTTTACTAAGTACAACCGTATGTAGTCAAAACATAAACAAACAAAATGTGAACATAGCAGACGAAACTCTTACAGATTACAGCTTTCTCAGTAGGTATCATTTAAAAAGACGATATCGAATTCATCACTTAATTCCCATCTTTATTAGGGGCACCCTGTATATACTGGAAATTAAAAAATTTTGGTTTTTATCTGTAGATTTTAATAAAACATGGAGGGTTTGTTTAAATCAATCGTAAAATTTACTTTAACTTTTTAGAAAAAAAACATATTGTAAAATGTAACATATGTTTGAACCACATGTAGATTGTAGAGTATAAAGTCTCTTATTACTATTTACCTTTAAAGGCTTAATTCTTTTTCATCATTTTCATTTTTTTGTAGTAAACATCCTGGTCCTTGGGCCCTGGTCATTTTTAACAAAGGTTTCTCGAGATTTTTAATCTCTTTAAGCTACTGCTATGCTTTAAGAATCAATAAAAATTTTAAAATTATTATTGTTAAATTTAATGAAATGAACAGAAGCGTACCGATCCGAATTTCATCAAACTGTACAGTGTACTGTATAGTGTACTTTACAGTGTATTGTACAATGTACTGTACAGTGTACTGTACAGTGTACTGTACAGTACACTGTACAGTATACACTGTACACTGTACTATACCAGTTATAAATAACCAGTCAGATTGTAGTGGGCACATCCTCCTGGTCACAAGCAAGCCTTCAATATTTTGGTCTTAATGTTGCTAAACTCTACAGTAAAGTAACAAAAAATTAAATAATATTAACAACAAAAAAAGTATCTCGATCTGGGTTGACCTTCTTCAGTTTCAAAGATTTGTTTCTGTCAAAAAGGTTAAAAAAACTTTTTGTTAATATTTGGCTGGGATGGATGATGCTAGACAAAACATAACTTAAGAAAGAATCAGGAATCAGGAATGAGGAATCAGGACTATGTAATGTTGACTTCTTTAAACTCCAACCAGCAACTCGCGCTTTGCAACTTTTAAAATAGATGTCCTGGGCTACCAAAAAAGTACATGGGCTGGTTGGTAAGTTCCAATGGCCCAGAAACCTTCAAATTTGACCCGGTCTGAAAATATTGTATTGCTGTGTAGATCACTGTGAAAAAAAACCTCACCCGGTCAAAATTGACCTTCTCGTCACTAATGGGTTAAAGCACTATTTTAGTTTATGAATAAGACTTTATAATTTTGAATAAAACCAACGTTTTTTGATTCTTTTATTTCATTCAGAATTTTTGCCTTTCATTTACCTCAATTTAAATTATATTTTATCAATTCTTCTTCTTATTTCCGCTACTTCTTCTAGGCTATCTTTAAAGTTCTTATTTTAATTTTATTGAGTTTATTTAATTCTTTATTCTTATAATTACAATCATTTTCTTTGTTTCCATGTAGAATAGGGTGTCCCACGAAACATGACAGTTGGTGAATATTTTGAATGTCTTCTTCTTCATACTATATTAAATATTAAAGACTTTTTGCAGTTTATTTCTTTAAAAAAATGTTTTACACATATATTTTTTACTGTTAAATCCATTCTACTAGTATAACTGTAATATAAAAATGTTATTAGTCTGTTCAGTATCAAACAATTTAGATTTTGGAAGAAGACATTTTAAACTAGTCACCAACTGCCATGACTCGTGGGACACCCTGTACTGTACTTTTAGTTTTCAATTATCTAATTTTGATTTTTGAACTTAAATTTTGTTCTTCACATTCAACAGAAATACTTGGTTAAATATATATTTTCTGTATAAAGGGAGAATCCTCCCCTAATCCCCCCCAGTCCTGGTAATCTGAGAAAAGGGGGATTTGCAGCTTTCCATCTCGAATAAATATTCTATAAGAAAGTAGTTTTAAATCAAAGGATTCAAAATTTAGATTTCTAAAAGGTATATTACGGGGGGAAATCTTATTAAAAATTCTTCCTCTTTTTTGGTAATTCGGGGTTTAAGGAAAATGTTCATTTTCATATTTTCAAAATTTTTTGTCTGAATGAAAAATGTATAAAGCTCGCTTTGATGTGTAGAATTCTACGAGAAAAATATAAATCCAAAAGTTCGATAGATTTTCCTCGCAGAGCTGAGTATAGTCCGGGGGTTCTGGACTCATGAAGGTTGGAAAATGTAAATAGAACAGTCGACGAAAATGCTGTTATTATACTTTAAAGTGTGCGTAAAAGCTAGTAGATAGATAGGCTTCCAAAAGCTTAAATTATAGATAGAAATAAAGTCGAAAAAAGATCCGGTATTTAAAATAGATCCGGTACATAAAATAGCTTCGGTACGTAAAATAGATCCGGTACATAAAATAGCTCCGGTACGTAAAATAGATCTGGTACATTAAATAGCTCCGTTACATAAAATAGATCCAGTACATAAAATAGCTCTGGTACATACAATAGATCCGGTACATAAAATAGATCCGGTACATAAAATAGATCCGGTACATAAAATAGATACGGCACATAAAATAGACATATCATTGCATTTTTTTTACTATTAGAAAGCTGTCTTTTATTTTCACGCTTCATTCATTTGTTAAAGTTTTTAAATATTTTTATTATATTATATTTTAGTTCATGTTTTCACCAGTGATTTGTTTGTTTTTAACTATCGAAAGTAAGTTACCATGTATATTAATATTCTACGTCTATTATTGTTTAAAGATAGAATAAGCAAAAACTATCTGAAACTTTTCTTTTCTTGAAAATTAAAAATAATGATACTAAAATAACGCTAAAAGGGAGAGACCGGCAATGTATGGTGTTGAACTGAGAATGTAGTATTGTGGAGATATATTTTAAGAATCATTTGAGACCTATGAGACGTTTTTACAGTGCATATTTCATATTTGTTAGGCAATAGCGCAAATTCAATTTTTAAAATCCTTATAGATTGTTAATTATTCAATTACGATGACGAAAAATGTAGTAAAGATTCTACAGTAAACTAATTAGTTCTTCAGGAACAGGTTGAGGAAATAAAAATTAAAATAAGGAATCTTATTCAGTTATTGGTTTCTGTAATGTCTCATTGTTCACAAACATTTTCTTTAGATTTCCTGCAATATTTATTGAAAAGACGACATTTTAGAATTTGAAGAAATCTGAGAACAAATTCATAAAGAATAAGAATTTCATTATAATGATGAAAAATAAATAATTGATCCTAACGTTGGTTTATTGAGAAATTGAAATTGAGAAATATATGTTCCTAACCATCTAATTAGTTTAATGTAGAATTTTTTTAAACATTTTTTGTTGGCGTTATTTAATAATTTAACCACCCAAATAGATGATTTTGAACGTCTACGTTGCGCTCAAATTTAGTAATTATACATCAGTTAAATGAATCCTAAAAACTTCTCCACAATACTACATTTTCAGTTCAACTACCATACATTGCCGGTCCCTCTCATTAACTAAATTGTCAGCTAAACCACTTAGGGGTTTAACTGATCAGAAGTCGGAAATAAAGAACTAATCGATATTTTTTATATTCAACGATTTGTTTAAATACATTTGGAGTTCGCTTCAAATTAAAAGTTTCTGATAAAGATATCGTGTTAATGTAATATATTGCTATTTCATTCTAAAATTCGATATTTAATTAATTTAATTGGTAATGGACTTCTTTATAACAAATATTGGATTAAAAGAGTGAATTTAGATTCACAATTATTGATTCCTCATTTACCCGTTTTCACTATTTACAACATTTGTCTGACTTGAATCCGGAACCGCTCTGAAAAATACTCTACTCCTGAGAAAATGAAAATCCCAAAGTTCGATAGAATCCCAGTTAGATAGATAGATAGCAGAACGGATATGAGAAGTAGATAGATAAATAGTTAGAGTGATGGAAAAATTTGCAATAGACTTTGAAAAATCTTAACCTTTTTCTTTTCTTTGCACAATGGGCACAGCACAGTGCAGTGCAAGTTATTGAAATGTGCAAACATATTTGCAATCTCAGGTTTTATATTCTGCATATTCTCTTTTCGGAGATTTTATAACGATTGCAAATATTATTTCAACTAAGAAATTCAACGGAAATATTTAGTTTTGAAAACTTAAATTAATCTTTATTTTTCGAACTAATACAAATAATAAATATATTCATAAAATAGATTTAAAATAAAAACTTTTAATAAAAATGTAAATGGTTGAAATATATGTTTTGATAAAAAATCACTATGCAAAATGGTTTCAAAAATATAAAACTAAATGTAAAACAAAAGTAGTTTACATACCACCACAAAGATGCAAATAAAATCGCGTGGTGCAACTTAGGAAGATATAAGATATCAACAAACACTAAGATTCAGTTTGTTTTTAATCTAAGATTTGCGGGATATTTACTTTGATTTCTAATAATGTACTTAAAAGTTTGGGAACAAAGTGTTATCAATTTTTTTGTCGCAATATAGTACAATTTAAATTGTTTAATCAAGAAATTAGGCCGGTTATATGAATATTGCAATACCAAAAATTAACCAAAATGTACAAACCTAAAATTTCGTCGTGTTATGGGGGTATAACAGTCTGATATTTCATCTCCAGGGGGTGGGGCGGGAAAGCCCCTTCGTCTATTGTATTTATACCCACAAATAAATATCTAAAATTAATGTAGCTCTACAGCTGGAGTTAGAGAAATCTGAAAGTAAAATTAGCATTAAATAAAACGAAAAGAAAGCTATGGGTTACTCCGTACGAACCTTGCCCTGACCACATAAATTATAAGATTTTTTTAGAATCAGATGGTACAATACATAGCTCGTTTTAGAATCAGATGGTACAATACATAGCTCGTTTTAGAATCAGATGGTACAATACATAGTTCGTTTTAGAATCAGATGGTACAATACATAGCTCGTTTTAGAATCAGATGGTACAATACATAGCTCGTTTTAGAATCAGATGGTACAAAACATAGCTCGTTTTTCAACAAAATTTTTTTTATCTAACCCACCTGGGCACAAAAAACCTTTTTTTATGAATCGGAAATTTGAAATTTGATTTCTAAGGGGTCATTTATAGGAGGTCAAAATATATTAATAGCACGCAAACATCGTCATGGATATCTTAGTAGGGGTAAACGCCTAAGAGAATTCATTTTTAATCTTATTTTTTCGAAAATTTAACCCCCAAGGTCAAAACTGCCTTTTTGAACTCCAAGTGGTCATTTTGGAGGTCATATTATATCGATCAATGGAGCACTCACCGGAATAGGGGTAAATCCACATGGCGAATCCATTCTTATTATTTCTATATCACTAAAATAAATATCGACGGCACCTCCTAAAATGCAGAAATCAAATCTTTTTATGCGTAAACAGTCCTTTAGAAGCCCCCCCCCCCTAAAAACGTACACAATTTTTGGCCTATTTAACTACCTAATTTCTTACACCTATCATGAAAATGGACTAAAAACAAATTCATAAGTAAAGATATTCTTAAGCAAAGTGATGATTTATTAATTGTTTTCCCCCGTAATTTCAGATTAACAAAAAATATTTTATTTTTGTGCCCAAGTGCAGTTAGATAAAAAAATTGTTGAAAAGGCGAGCAGTGGATCGTTCCAACTGATTTAAAAAAGAAAATTAAAAAGAATTATTTTCGGGGTCTGGGCAGGTTCGTACGGAGGTACCCATAGCATTCTTTTCGTTTTTTTAATTTTATTTTCAGATTGCTCTAGTTCCAAAAGATGGCTGATCCGAAACTTTAGTTAAAAAGAAACCTAAGACTAACAGCTTATGATTTGAATTTTTTTTTGAAAATCTTTGAATTTTTTCATATTTTATGAACGAAGGAAAATGAGACGTGAAAAACTAAAAATTTGAAAAATCCGGGATATTGATTTTCAACTTACGCTCAAAGAATCGGTTGTAGCATACAAGTGTAAAGCCTAGAAGGAAAAACTTTACATCATGAAATAACTGAAATATAGAGCAATACCCCTACTGCACAGTTTATTTGGGACACCCTGTATATGCAAAGTGACATGTATACTGTACAGTTAATTTGTCTGTACATATATGTGAAGTGACATGTACACTGTACAGTTAATTTGTCTGTACATATATGTGAAGTTACATGTACACTGTACAGTTAATTTGTCTGTACATATATGTGAAGTGACATGTACACTGTACAGTTAATTTGTCTGTACATATATGTGAAGTGACATGTACACTGTACAGTTAATTTGTCTGTACATATATGTGAAGTGACATGTACACTGCCTATATGGTAGAACCCCTGAATCCCTCTGTAATCCTTTAATCCTCGTATATCCTGGGCATTTCTAGACTGATACAGGGGGATTAACCAGCCCTTTCACACACACATACACACTCACCCTCTCACACCCACACACACACCCACTCACCCTTCTATCGCACTGGGCTTTCAGGGTGTTTCGCGTCCGTCTTCTAATTTCTAACTTTTTAATGTTACTTCTTCTTTTTTCTTTTAATTATAAAATTTCGCGAAAGATTTGCAATTGCAAAAAATTAAATTGCCCTGAACTGAGAATTTTTGTATTGAATCTGGAGATAAGTCTAGGGGTCCTATACTTCATTCATTCATCAGCTCATTTCAGATTCAAAAATTTCCAGCTATGGAAGTTTTTACCCAGGAAACATTTTAACCGACTACATATATGTGCAGATAGCGAAGATGTCGAGTAAATAATTCTGGACTTTATATGTTCGCCAACGTTTTGTCGGCGACTAAATGTTTGCAGGGTAAATGTATATTAGTTATATACAGTATTAACCAGTAAACTGTAGAATAGGAAGACGACATTAAATCAATACTGAAGTGCATTAGATGTTGTTAGAAAGCAAATTGCTTTACTAGTAATTTATTAAATCACTTATTAAGTGAAATGGGTCTGTTGACACTGTGCCTCATGTTCATTGGACTATTAGTCATAACTTGAGTCTAAAAGTTGACTTCCTATTCCAGAGTTTTCTGGTATTAGCGACAAATTACAAAATTCTAATTAAAATAATAAAAATAATTACAAAGTAACATTTCTGATGTAAAAGGACAAAGAAAGACGACATTTATGTCACAGTTTTCTGGTTTTGAGGAGAGATGAATTCAAATATCATGAAAATGTGTTTTCTTCGTTTATTTTTCTTGCTTCTTATTCCCCAACCAATACTACACTCAAAATAGATTTGTTACGGATCCTTCAAATACAAATATTTGAGAGAGAAGAGAAGGAAGAGAACCTCATAATTCACGTTCATTAATTCTTAATCATTTTACCCCTTAAATATATACTGTTGCTTGCAGATCACTACACACAAGGTGTCCAAAAATATATAAAAAATATCAAGAATATTAGGAAAAAGCGGGAAATCTTAAATTTTCAACCATGTTTTAATTGATTGCCAACTCACATTCCGTTTATTTTTTTCAGTTAATTTTAAAATATATGTGAGGAGGTTCGGAGAATTTTGGGACATTCTTTACTGTGGTTTTAGGGACAGATGCAACCAAACCCTAAAAATTCCCATAGAACACAAACCAGAATAGGATAGGATAGAATAGAATAGAAAATAACACTTGAAAGTGCAAAACCCAGTAGAGTCCGCAAATGGGAGCCCTGCCCTGCACTAGTTGAACAATATTTCAGTAATATATTAATACTTTAGTTTTTCAACTTTTGATTAAGTTTATGAACTACAGTGGTCGGTGATTATATCAATACAATGAAGACGACTTTTGATTTCTAATAAGTTTTTTCAAATTACAAGTTTACAAGCAAAGTAAAGAGATGCTGTTAATTGGCAGCTTCTCTTTGATTCCATGTTTATGAGTATCCATACTGATTAAAAGGTTGGTTGAATTCAAAATTTAAATAGAAAGTCGTCTTCATTATATAAATATATACGATATGCCATTGAGAATACTAAATAGTGTGACAAACGTACATAAAACATAAATATTATACTATAATAATATATCAGATATCTACATAATAATAATAATAATAATAACATTAATAATAATAATAATAATGATAATGATAATGATAAGAATAAAAAAAATAAGAATAGTAATAATAATAATGATAATAATAATGTAAATTTCAAACTAGTTTACGAGTTAAATATTAGCAATATATATGTACAAATTAAGGTTACATGAGACAAAAGCAATGTTATATTACATACTAGCTGAAGGGCCCGGCGTTGCCCGTGAAAAAATAAAAAAACACCCATGAGTGTACACAAAAAGTTTCAGCCCGTTCGGTTCAGCCGTTTGGCCGGCTATACTCAACATATATATAAATATATATATATACGAATGTCTTGTTTTATTATATAGATTAACAATTACAGACACTAGTTTGCGGACTAGAACTGTATTAACCCCCTTCGAACTTGTTCTTAGATTGTAAAACTGTACATACATACGTACATACATATATATTTACATACATACATGCATAAAACATTTACACATTCATACATACATACTTTCAGCTTGAATCAATATATATCATGAAATACTGCCTCACATTATACTGTAGAATATAGATAGATATATGAACCGTTGATCTAAACAATAATTAAATATTTCTATATATACCCCCCACCCTACCAACCCAACAGGGTTACCCACAAAGGATGAGACTGTAAAGACGACCTGAAACTAATATGATATGCAGACGATCCCCAGGTTAAATTAACTCCTCTGCCTTACATACAATCTTTTAATGGTTTATTTAATGATTTGGCGAAGAAAAAACAAGTTTAAAGAGAACCGTGATCGAATAAAAAGAACCCGACAGTTTAAATTCCTTACAGGCACGTCTCATCCTTTTTGGTTAACCCTGTAGTGTTCTCCCCAAATTTATAATTTACTCACTCCTTCTGTATTCCTCTCCTTCTTCTCTATCTTATCTCATGAACTCACCTTTCCAATATTATTCTATTTCTCCCCACTGCACTCCATAGTTTATTGTGGTACATAACTGGTACAACTTTGTGACCTCGGAGTTCCTTTACTTTTAATTTGACGTACAAGTCTCATAAAACATATTAGAAATTCAAAACATTTTATTCTTCTCATTCTCTTCTGAAAGGCGGGATATGATTAAAAACATGTAAGATTTAAATCTTACGTGGCATATATTTTGAATAACTGCATGAAAAAGTTTTAACTATTGCTTTAATTCTGTTCTTAATCCAACAATATTTATAGACATATCTATTTTTTTAATAAAATTCTAACATAGTTTTATACGTTAACTGGCTTTATTTATTACATTTTTCTTAGAAGAGGACGCACTAAGGATGAAACACTGACGAGGACGCACTAAGGATGAAACACTGACGGGGACGCGTAATGCTAACTCACATGCATCGGGAATGCAAAAAAGTCTGAAAAATATATATTAATACTTAGTCGTTCTAAAAATATATCAAATAGAATATATCTTTTGTCCCTTTTTATTTTTATATATATACCACACCCCTCTACTTTCTGTTCTTTCTACCCCACCCCCTTTAATCTGCCCCCCGCCCTCCCCCCCCCCCCTCTGCTTCTCAATCCCTAGCTATAGTTAAATCCTAGCAAAGCTTCTAAAACATGAAATCTGCATGCCCGCTATACTGGATAGTGGATACTGTAATATAGTTTTCAGCAGATATTCAGATCTTTACAAACTGAACTAGAAAAATCGAACCTATAGATATTTTACCTAATCATCAACGAAATTCTTAACACAACGCTCGAACTATCGAAATTGATCCAAAGACAGTTATATCTTTAAACACATCTAGGTGTGACAATCTGCAACCATAGTGAGAGTACTGCGCTGAGAAGAATTAATGTTTAGCGAATAAATATTAAAAAAAACTTCAAGCATAGTATTTACAAGTGCCTCATGGTATAGTGCGGAATTTCGGACATAATTCTCTCCATTCTAAATTAATCCTTGTGGCATCCAAAAAGGAGGTTTATAAAGAGACAAACAGAATTAAATTTTGGGAGGTGATATCAAGAATGAAACCTGAAAGTATACCAATACCATACATAGATCATGGTAAGATTTTTAAATATTTTAATAATATTTTAATTTTGAAAAGTTCTCTTCCTCACCACAGATAAGACTAGGTATCTACTTCAAGACAAGACATTAGTATAAAATTCACATGGTATATACACTCTATATACAGAAGGGAGTACAGGTGATACAAAGGGGTACTGGGTGTACAGGGGGCACAGGTACAAGGGGTACAGTTTCACAGCACTCGATCTCATCTCGATTTCATTAAATTCCATCTCAGAAATAATATTAGATAAACCACAAATTTAGTTTCTTGTTTTTTCACAATCCAGAATTGCAAAAATATTTGCAATGAAGAAAATTTAGCAACGGTTTTTTAGTGCGGAGCTTGAAATGTAAAAAAAAATTCTAAAGACAAAAATGATAAAGACGACATTAAGGTAAAAAAGATTGAAAGAATTTGCTAAAAGATGAAAAATCTTCCTGAGTGATTTGGTGAATTATATTATTGTTCTATTAGCCCAGGGGTGTCATAAATAACTATTTTTTACACTTTTAAAATGTCCTATAATTTTTACAAGACACAATGGATTTTTCAATATAAAAGTTTTCTTCGCAAGAAGCATAAACGGTAGGCTTAAGATTAATTTTTGTTTGGTTTAATTATTATTTATGATTTTTAGCGCTCATGCATATATTTTTGTATAAAAGAATCTCAATGTACTTTTATAAGTGCAGGAATGCTAGAACTCTGTTGAAACCTTTTTGTATTTATTTTTTATTTTTTAAAAAATCGTTAAAAATTAAAAGATTGTACAAGCGTTTTTTAAATTAAAAAGAACTTCTTATGGTAAAAATTTAAAATAGAAAACTAGTTTTTTTTTGGATAGATTTAGTCTAATATCAATCAAGATATGATTTTAAAGTTTACAATAGTAGAAGTATTTTTGATTGTTATAGTATCCAAGAACATGCAGGATGTATGGATATTTACAGATATATGGATTACACTGACCAGACCCTACAATTATAGCTTCACATGTGTTCATGTGTGAAGGGGGGGGGGAAGGTAATCATCTATCAGGGGTGGAGTTTTGAGGGGGAGGGGAACAGGATGGGAAAGTTGGATGTGGGAAAGGGTTGACAAAGCACGAATATTATATAATTCTGCATCTTAATTTTCATTAACGGACTATACAGAACATAACACGCGGTATTTTATTTATAACTTCATCATTGATTTTCTACATTGGTCAGCGTTTATATCAATACAATGAAGACGACTTTTCTATTTAAGTTTTGGTCAGCGTTTATATCATTACAATGAAGAAGACTTTTCTATTTAAGTTTTGATTCCTGACAAATTTTTTTCCAATTACAAGTTTAAAGTAAACAAAGAGAGGCTGTTAATTTACAGCTTATCGTTGTTTCCATGTTCATGAGTATCCATACTTCTTGTGAACTTGAAGAAATCAAATTCGAAAGTCGTCTTCATTGTATTGATTTATGCAAAGATGACTGTATTCAACTATCAGCAAGACGGAGTTTGATTCGCAGAAAAAGGGTTTAAAAGTTAAACATTCCGTTTTTAAAATTGTATTACATTTACTATCAAACTAATGGTCTTCTGTACACTGTAATGTCTAATATCTAATGTGTAATGTCTAATGTCTAATTTCCAATGTCCAATGTCTAATGTCTAATATATATTATCTAATGTCTAATGTCTAATGTCTAATGTCTAATGTCTAGTATCTAATGTATAATGTCTAATGTCTAATGTCTAATGTCTAATGTCTAATTTAATGTCTAATGTCTAATTTCCAATGTCCAATGTCTAATGTCTAATATATATTATCTAATGTCTAATGTCTAATGTCTAATGTCTAATGTCTAGTATCTAATGTATAATGTCTAATGTCTAATGTCTAATGTCTAATGTCTAATTTCCAATGTCCAATGTCTAATGTCTAATATATAATATCTAATGTCTAATGTCTAATGTCTAATGTCTAATGTCTAGTATCTAATGTATAATGTCTAATGTCTAATGTCTAATGTCTAATGTCTAATGTCTAATTTCCAATGTCCAATGTCTAATGTCTAATATAAACCTTCCCTGTGATCACGTGATGTCCCACAACAAATTTGGGCCCTATCGGTTCAGCCGTTTTGACATACATTGGATACAAACAAACAGACAAATAGACAAACAGACAGACAAGCCAAATTTATATATAGATATAGTATGTAGGGTTGGATCAATATACATAAGCTTTATTTTCATATTTACTACATAACAAATCTTAAATTTCAAATATAACTTTTAGAAACTGAAGGTTTTCTGTATTTTGCAAAAAAGTGTACGTAGCAATTTAAAATGAAAAATAAGCTCCTGTAACTTGTAAGATGTGTGCAAAAGTAAGAATGGGGCTAGAAAAAAACCACCCCTCTCCCCCTCTCGCATTTATAAAAATTTTACAAGTTACAATGGAATTTCACAATTTCGAAATGTCACCAAGATGTTTATAATAGAAGAGGTTTAGTCTACTTTTTAGTATAAAGTCAAATATCAAAAATTCTATTAATTATTAAAAGTAAAGAAAAAATTAAACAATTAAATTTTTAATTGTTCTAACCTAAATTTTGAAGAAAAAACCTTTAAGTTTTGACTTATGATGAATAAAGTTATCTCATAAAATTTTTGGTTTTGTTTTGATTCCCACACCCTCAATTCTTGTTGGATCACAAAAAAAAAAATTTCATGCTTCCTCAGACCTTTTGTAAGGTGTGCAAAAAGTTTCAGGGTTTTCTTAATCTCAGGAAACCCCTGGTGTTCATTTAAAGATAAAAAAAATCAATGCCCAATAAAACCTTAAATATTAATTTTAGAGGTTCAACACCCCCTGAGTAAGTTGTAGGTAATTGCATTATGTTTCCATTTTTCCAATTTTTCCAATCACTTTTAGGTGGAATTCGAAACCTAAACAGGCACCAATCCCAGGTATCTGAAAGTCTACTTAGATATATATCACAAAAGTTTAACTTTACTTCTATTTTTGCATTCCTGTCATCAAACTGTATTTTACTCATCAAATGTAAATTACACTGGTGTTTTTGAAGTAAATCTAAAGAACAGGGTGTCAAAATCTGTGTCTGCTCATTGGGAATCTAAAAATGAAATTAAAAATGTAATTAGGTGTATGGCTGTTTCAAAAAGTGTGTTTAATGCCAAGTAGTTTAGAATAAAACAAGAAAAACAAACATTTTTACTTCCCACTTTTTAACCAAAAATGTTTTTAGCAATTTCATTGTTCCGAAATATTTGAGTTTTATAACTTTATTTTGAACCACATTTTTGAACTCTTGACTTGGGATTAACAGGTTAAAACTTGTGTTTTTTTCCCAATAAATTTAACAATCTCAGACAGGTTATGAACAGCCAGACTAAATACTCCACAAATAAATAAAAGAAAAAAAGCACACTCTTAAAAATTTGCATTTTGAAATATAATTATGATATTCCTCTAAATCCAAATTTGTTGGTTAGTGGAACTTATACTTTAAAGGTAAATGTGCCTGAAACTAACAGGAATATTAAAACTTTCTGTGAAAATAGAAATCTCTTTGTGAACACTCAAAGATTTGCACATAATAGTGTCTTAATGATTTGAGGTTTTTTGAGGTTGCAGTTAATATTGTTTTCTAGTTTGTTGTAAACTATCACGTCATTCTCTTTTTAATTGGGGTTGTGGAAGTTAGTTAAAAATACTTAGACAAAACTAAAACTCTTTTGTGAATTGTTAAAACCTTTTTGTGAACTCAATAAAAAAACACTTTAACACAAATTACAGAGCTAAATTTTGCACAGCTCTTAGAAATAAGTGTTATACACATTATACTGAATTCTTATAACACTGTTCTAAATATAGTGGGTGCTGGGATATATTAAAGATCATATTATTTTTTACTTTTATGTATAGACTTTAAATTGAAACTGTGTTGTAAATTCTAGATATGGACCACTTACACATTCTTAATTGACATACACATTTTTGTGACACTAGAAAAAAGTAGTATCTAGATTCTGGTTAAGTTTTGGGACTTTCTCTTTAAAATTGTGGCGGCACTACTTATTTCAACTTGTTAAGTAAAAAATGTAACTTTTTTGTGAGTTTTTGAAATCTTTTTGTGAATTAGCAGAACTCTTTTGTGAATTTTTAAACCTTTTAACCTTTTTGTGAACTTTTAGGAACTTTTTGTGAATTTCTAAATGTTTTTTCATCAACTAAACAGGAAGACATAAATGACAAAGCAGTAGTTTAAAAAGACTACGAAACCTCATCACTAGAATGTGTGTCTACAGTAATTTTTAAAATGATGGGGAAATAAAGTCACCAAACAGGTGAGAAAAATTACGAAACCTCATTACTATAGACAAGTTTATTTGTGTGTGTGTGATATATACAGGAGTTTAACAAATTATCAATAAATGTAGTTTTGAAACTGTCAATACAATAGTTTATTTGTGTGTGTGTTATATATATGTAATTTAACAAATGGTGGGGATTATCAATAAGTGTAGTTTTGAAACTGTCAATACAATAGTTTATTTGTGTGTGTGTTATATATATGTATACAGTAATTTAACAAATGGTGGGGATTATCAATAAGTGTAGTTTTGAAACTGTAAATACAATGGTTTATTTGTGTGTGTGTTATATATGTATACAGTAATTTAACAAATGGTGCAGGTGATTATCAATAAGTGTAGTTTTGAAACTGTCAATACAAAAGTTTATTTGTGTGTGTGTTATATATATGTATACAGTAATTTAACAAATGGTGGTGATTATCAATAAGTGTAGTTTTGAAACTGTCAATACAATAGTTTATTTGTGTGTATGTTATATATATGTATACATGTATACTTGCGCAGTAAGTTGAAGGGACATAAAACAAAATTTGTGAGATGATAATGTATTTCAATTTGTAATTCTGATATTAAAGGAATAGATAAACATTTATTACACCTACGTCAATTCGATCTGGAAATTTGGAGATATCAAACAGATTTAAAGGGAAACCTCCAAGAAACTGGAAGAACAAAATGAAAACTTGTTTAAGCCTTTGTACACTCTCTCAAACTAATGCTTGCATTTTCAATGCTTTGCTTGAAAGAGAGTATCAATACAAAACCAAATCTTCCATAATTCAGACTGCAGAATCTACTTCTACAAGAATCAAATACGTTGTCTAAATTGGTGACTAATTGATGTCCAGTTCTTTAAGCTTTGAATTGTAATAAAGTGTATTATAAAGAGCAAAACTTATGCTGCATGTTACTTTAAATGTTCGTATTAAGGTCAATTATATTTCTGCCTCATGTCTTTGTATTATAAAAAAATGTGATAAACTTTAAACTTATGATGTTTAAATTTTTGTTTTTATCAATTGCATTTTTGCAAATTTATGCGTTTTAAAAACTAATAAATTGTATAAATAATTGAAATTTTACATAACAGCCAGAATTATGTAACAAACTTTGAATCTAGTAAAAACAAATATTGAGAGAATAGGTGGCGCCACCTGTAACAACCTCTTTTGACGGGTTAAGATTCAAAGCTGAATAATCATATAACAAATGATTACATAGTTGCGCAGTAAGTTGAAGGGACATCCAACAAATTTTGACGCATGCTAATTTTTAAACTGCGCAGTGTTGCTGGTTGAATCGACATAAAACAAAATTTGTGAGATGATAATTATATGGAGGGGCGGTACAGCGAGTGGACAAACACCGGTTTATAGATCATGTAACAAACTTTGAATTAAGGCGACTGAAAATACATTCAACAAAATTTGACGAATGATTCTACTAAGGTGTATTTGAGTCCGGTGCTCTAACAAATTTTGTTAGATGAAAATTTGGAATTTCTTAGAGTGTACAGTAATTTAACAAATGGTGGGGATTATCAATAAGTGTAGTTTTGAAACTGTCAATACAATAGTTTATTTGTGTGTATGTTATATACATGTATACAGTAATTTAACAAATGGTGGGGATTATCAATAAGTGTAGTTTTGAAACTGTCAATACAATAGTTTATTTGTGTGTGTTGTATATGTAATGTATATTTTGTTCTTCTTTTAAAACTTGAACCCTTTTCAGGAATAAGCCCTAAAAGTAACCTCCACATAAATTTATTCCTAGAATTAGGAAAAATATTATAAGTGTGGTAGTCAACTCATTTCAATCACAATTGGTTGTGTTAAAATTATTATTAAGTCATGTATATCTTGTTTAAAAAATCCCTCCCCTCTATACTTAAAGACTAAGAATCAGTATTGATAAACTCTTTACTTAAATATCAAATGTGTCATAAGTGATAGATAGTAATGTTGTATGGTTTAAAAGTCACTTAGAAGCATGTTAATATATAAAGACTGAATTGAAATTGATTTGGGAATTCGATTTCAAAACTACACTTATTGATAATCCCCACTATTTGTTAAATTACTGTATACATATATATAACATACACACAAATAAATTACAAGTATTGGTTATCCCCACCATTTGTGAAATTACTATATATATCACACACACACACAAATAAACTATTGACAATTTTACACACACACACACACTGTATTGACAGTTTCAAAACTACACTTATTGATAATCACCACCATTTGTTAAATTACTGTATACATATATAACACACACACAAATAAACTATTGTATTGACAGTTTCAAAACTACACTTATTGATAATCACCACCATTTGTTAAATTACTGTATCCATATATAACACACACACAAATAAACTATTGTATTGACAGTTTCAAAACTACACTTATTGATAATCCCCACTATTTGTTAAGTTACTGTATACATATATACAACACACACAAATAAACTATTGTATTGACAGTTTCAAAACTACACTTATTGATAATATACTAATATGCTAATATACACTGATTGAATTGAAATTGATTTGGGAATTTGATTTAAACACATTGTTATTGGAGTTTTTGGCAATGTATTTCAATTTGTAATTCTGATATTAAAGGAATAGATAAACATTTATTTATAATATAATTTAAGGAAATTAGTTGCGTAGTCATCTATATCTTGTAAGTGACTTTTAAAACTTGAACCCTTTTCAGAAATATGTCCTAAAATTGATTTCCACTAAATTATACTGTTCTTAATATTCTATCAGACCATGAAAGTGTGTACTTTAATAGAGAAAGATCCTTATGGAAACTATCTATATTTAAGTAAAGACTATAAGTACCAGTATATTAGTACGAATTATTTGTGATATGAAAAAATCTGGAAATAGTTGTAGGGAACTTATATTTAAATCAAATTCCCAAATCAATTTCTGTTAATATACAATAATATATAAAGATTGAATTGAAATCAATTTGTGAATTTGATTTAAGATGAAAATTAAAGTAAACAATAAAACAGTCAAACAAATATTTACAAAGGCATTCTAATAAGTTTTTAGTAAGTTTATCAATCAATCCTTCAATTAATCAAACAATCATTCAATCAATTATTCATCAAGCAATTAATCAACTAAGTAGCCAATAAATGATCAATCAAGCAATGCATTTCAATTTGTAATTCTGATATTAAAGGAATAGATAAACATGACTTTATAAACACAGCGATATTTGTACTAACTATACTTATGATGACTTCTCCTCCTCCGATTCCGAGCTTCCATGAGTATCTCCACCTGCTCCCTTGTTCCTTCTCCCCGGAGCTAATCTGGGTTTCTTCATTTTCCTCTCTCCTTCTTCATTCTCCTGTTTCCTCAATTCCCTCTTCCTCTTTCTCTGTAACTTCCACTCTGGGAGCTGAGGAAGTTTCTCCCTCCACCTAGACCTCTCGACCTTATCCTCACAATCAATGACCTCCCAGAGATAATCTGCTCTCTTTACATAAGCTTCATACTCAATCCTAGATTTCTCTACCATGGCCTCCTGCCGGAGCAATTGCCTTAGGAGTAACTGGTCTTGTTCCTCGTTAATGAACGGTACCTTGATTGTTGGTCTATTCATAATCCTCCAGAAGATCAACCTGATTCCATCATACAGTGGTCTGTAGTTGGTTTGGATGTCTTTATCTCTTGCCATCCTCTGGATAAAGTTTACTATCAAGTTGGGATTCATCCTACACCATTCCCAGATCGCATACTTTTGCACTCGTTCATTCTGGGTACAAAACTTCATTATCTGGGGACAGGTAGTCTTCTCTGGGTTCAGGATGAGCATCGGAGAAACTAATGACTCTGGTCTCTTTAACTCAAAACCTTGTGAGTCTGGTACCTCCTCCGTCCAGATAACCCTTGATATCTCCCTCTTGCTTATTCCAAACCTTGCATAGCTCCTCAGTTCTTGTGTAATCTCTGGTAAAACCAACCCTAATCTCCAAGAGAAATTTAGTTTTCTCAACACTTCCATCTGACTTAGAAACCTAGATCTGGCCTGTATCATGAACCTGCAACCTCCAGAAGTTATGGTTGGCCAGTCTCCTATTAGTTTAGTCCAGACCTTGATTCGGTTAGGTGGGAAATCAGATAACACAGATCCATCAACCATCCTGAACCTCAAAGAATTGATCAAACCATATCTTGATTCTGCTACCTTTGCGACCTCCTTTGACACTTCCACTCCCTCCAAGCTTACTTTCACCCATTCCATGAAGAACGAGACGAAATCCATTTGGCATTTATCCAGGTATTTACAGCAAATATCCGGGTCTGGAAAGGTATCCATTAGTAAAATTCCAGCTA
The DNA here is from genome assembly GCF_000591075.1 of Eurytemora carolleeae. Lineage (NCBI taxonomy): Eukaryota > Metazoa > Arthropoda > Copepoda > Calanoida > Temoridae > Eurytemora > Eurytemora carolleeae. The sequence continues at coordinate 199,950 of NW_019396739.1, forward strand.
GTATCGTATAGCACATATAACCAAACCTAATGTCTCCTAGTCCATAAGTTCTCAGTGCTTCTGGTATCATGTCCCACTTCCATCCCCATTTATCATCACCTGTACTGCAGGTTTTGTTGAGAATGGTTCCCACAACTTGGACTCCCAGGGCGGTCATGTTTAGGGACTGAAACTCATATCCTGCCAGTACTGCTAATGAACCCAGATCAACTGAACCCTTCATCTCCAAGTTACGGTTTGAGACAGTGGAGTAAAAGAATTCTATATCCGTTATATCCTTAGCCACTCCTACTCCTGTTGCTACTGGAACCTGCTCCAGGAAATCTAGTAGTTCCTCCTGGATCACTAACTTGTTGATCAGGTACTCTCCGTCCTTGTCCTGCTCAAGAATTATACTTATGATCAGGCAGAACCTGAATCCATCTCCCAGCATAATCTTTGTTGGTACTGGAATAAACCTGTCCTCCTCCATAGCTGCTCTTGTTCTTTCCTTATCCTTAGATCTTCTCCTGTTTCCTGCTATCTCCAGTTTACCACTCATTCTCCACACATCATATAATGTCAAGGAAACCTGTTCATTGTCCAGACTGACCACCTGGGTTGGACATTTCTCCTGAGTATATAACCATTTTCCCCAGAACCACTCCACTATTTCTTTGATCTGCTCCAGACTTGTTTCTCCTACTATGATCTCCTGTACCTCAACCTCTTGGATCATTTTTAAGGTTAAACCTCGTCCCCTCTCGAACATATTTACTTCCTCTCTTGCAGGATATTTCCACGAATCCATCTTCTCCTGGTAGACAGCAAGGTACTCCAAGAGGGGGGCACCCTCAGGGAGGAATGCTGACCTTAATCTGATCCCTGGATCCTGCAATCCATTAACCATGACCCTGTTAAGGTACTTGGTCATGCAGGACTCGTCTTGCTTCCTACCCATGACTGGGCGGTATCTGACAAACACGGTGATCAGGCTCTCAGGGTTGAACGTCTTCTTAGTTCCCCAAGATACCACCTGGGGTTGTCTAACTAGCAGGTCACTGCTTCCTTGTGGAGCTGTGGACCTTGCCAATCTAACCCTCTCTTCAACTATCTTTCTCTTCTCCTCTACTCTCATCTCCGTCAGTTTTCCTTTCTCCCTAGAACAATAATCATGAGTTACATAAGTAATTGTACGATATGTTTTGGAGACCTTTAATTTAAGGTTAGTCAATAAATATAATTTTTTGTACTGAACCCCTAATTTAGATTTAAAGTATTTAAAATCTAAAAACCCCATACTGGATGGGGTCTATGGACTACTCCTGATTAAATAAATTCTTGAAATGTTCTGGAGTGTTGATGAATAATTCATCTGTAGAAAATAAAATACTGATATCTCTAGGGTTTATCGAAACCGATCCCATAGTTGATATTCCTTGGATTGAAACCTTAGATACATATTCAACAGTTATCTTTCTTGGTTGGACCTGGGTTACCCTTCCTAGTTTCCATGTTCTGAGTTCTTTAGAGTACCCAGAGTCGTTAAATACGAACATGACTATATCGTCCAACTTTGGTTGGGTCCCTGTGATGTTCCATTTATCTGGTTTAACCATCATTTCATGAATGTTGTCCATAAATATAGAGTACCATAACGTATAAATCTCTCTATTTTTTTCTAACATTCTTCCTAAATGTGGGGTTCTTTCTATTTCTATTCCTGCTCCCTCAAGACTCCTGTTGTTATTCATCTAATGTCTANATTTTGAGACTCAGGTAAAAATGGTTCTGCAAAACATTCACCTTGAAATTCGTCCTGGCTTTTTTTGACCAGGGATAACATATCATATGTAATAAGTGGCATATCTTTAAAATCAAGTTTCATCCATGGTTCCCCGTCCTGCCACGGAGAACCTATGGAAACTTGTTCTACCTTCATATCATGATCCTTGGTTAGCAAATCAGCTAGATTCCTGGTTCCCTCTATATGATATAATGGAATCCTGTCATCCTCACTCGTCCACTGAATCATTCTCCGAATTGATTCAACCCTTGCAAATATGAATGCCCTGAGTTTCCTTGTAGAATTGTGGCACCAGGATAAGGCTATTGTGGAGTCTGTTACGTAGATAATCTCATCCACTTTCTCTCCATAGGCCTTTTTCACTAAGAATGCTAATTCCGTAGCTAGTAGAATTGCAGATAGTTCATTCCTAGGGATTGTATACTTCATCATCTTTGACTTGGCTGCTACCAAACTGCAAGACCATTCTCCTGTCTTCAGCTTCCTTCCTGCGTACACTGCAGCTCCTCCAGCTTCTTCCGCTGCATCAGCTAGAACAATTAACCGTACCTTACTACCAGATATCTTCTCTGATGGTATCCCACATCTTCTTGCTGATAAGGTTTTATAATCAATAAACTCAACCAGTTTTGATTTCCATGCATCTTGGATTTCTTCTGGGATTGGTTTATCCCACTCCATACCATTTAACTTTGCTGCCTTGAGCTTGAGGTTCAGTTTAATTGGTTCCCAAAGCCCTACTGGATCAAATAATTCTGCAATTTTTGAGATTATTTGTCTCCATGTTATACTTATAGGCTGGAGTAATTTCTCTGCTTCCTGGATTGAGGTTACTGGAGTATCATTAGGTTTCTTTGCTCCCCTGATCCTCTTATTCAGGTTCAGCTCTGTTAACCCTGGCCTCAGTATATCCTCCCTTGTCTCCCATTTATATCCTAACAGTTTAGTTGAAATACCGTCCGTTGAAAACTTAGGATCAGGATCTTCTCCGCTCCTAACTACATATTTCAGCGAGAACCCTCCTTTCTTCAGTATTTGTTGGACCTGAGAAATCTGGTTTTCTCGTTCCTCCTCTGAACCTGCCCCCTATGGTATATCATCCACGTACCTATTTTTGATGATACAATCCCTTCCTAAAGGGTACTCTTTCTCCAAGAGGTTTGCTAACTGCTCCAGAGCATATCCTGCTTGTGATCCTGTTGGAGTTACTCCATACCAGGCTCTAACCATTAACCATCTCTCCAGGGGGACCTCTAAGTCTAGAGAATCATGGTATCCCTATTTACCAAATTTCGAAAATAATTCGAAAATTATACGTATTTTTGGGTCAAAATTAGTAAAATTTACGTAAATGAAATACATAAATTTTACGTAAAAACGATACTTTTTTTACGTAAAATTTTCGAGTAAAATCTCGTAAAATCTCGTAAAAGTTGGTATATTTTGCGTAAAATTTGCAGGTTTTTTACGTACATTTTCGTACTGTAAAATAATAGCTGAATCCCTTTCCAAGTTTTTACGAAATGTTCGAAAATATTTACGTATTTTTTACGCAAAATTTTTGAATTTTACGAAATTTACCTAAATATTTCGAATTTTTTATTTGAATTTTCCAAAAAATTTGCTTTAATATTTAGTAAATTTTTCTTAAATTTTCTGTAAAATTTTCTTAAATTTCACGTAAAATTAAACCCAAAAAAATACCATGATACCAAAATTGTGTAAATAACTCGTATATTTTTGTCTAAATTATACAAAATCCTTGATATTATAGAAGTCGAGGTCTAATAACGAGGCTGGATGGTTCTATAACTATATATTTTAAGTTTATAGTTATACAAAAGCAGGAGATATCCTGGTACGGAAAAACACATGAAATCAACTGAATATATTTGGGTTTGCTCGGCGGAACTCTTGAGACTTCTATAGGTGGAAAATATCGTCTTCCACAATATCTGTACATGAAAGTATCCTGGATATCAGTACATGAAAGTATCCTTGATTAGCTATATCAATGGATCAGTGCAGGATCGGTTGAATAAGGCATTGACCATGGGATT